>NC_134486.1:192625223-192645223 GCF_040206685.1 Ascaphus truei | reverse complement strand
CGTGTGGGTGGAACGGGGCCGCTGCCAGCCACTTCTGCGCATGTGTGGCGTCCGTCAGCAGCGCCATCACAACTGCGCATGCGCGGCATGGCAGCGGGTGGGGAACAGCGGCCGTGAGCTTGCCGGCGCTGCGGGAAGACCTGGGATGTCAGTGTTGGGGTCGGGCTGAGCCAGAACACAGCCTGGCCTCAACTGCCAGCACTGACGTCACATCCGTTTCATTTCTGTCTCCACAATCCATTTTTGCCCCAGTTCGAATGAGGTGCCACTAAGGAAGTTTCACTTCAAAAATGACCCTATTCTTGGAGACCAGATGTGTGATAAACCTACAGTTATATTCAGTAGAGCACCAAATCTAAAAAGTAAGCTAGCCCCTACTACATGGGGATATAACCAGTGCAAACAGAACGATTCAAACTGGCTATCGCAGACAAAAGGCTTCTTCGGATGCTTATCATGCAGGGCATGCCAGTTTAGATCGGAACAAAATGTTAATTTTAGATCTACGGTTACTGAAAAATCATTTACAATAGATGACTGTATGAATTATAAATAAACAAAAACAGAAAAAGGGCTGAGCACTGCAAAAATTAGGCTGGCCAGCCAAGTATGTTCCTGATGTTGAAACCCTCTGTACTGTATAAGACTGAATCTGGCCTTGTTGAATTGATATATAAGTATGTTCCTGATGTTGAAACCCTCTGTATAAGACTGAATCTGGCCTTGTTGAATTGATATATGTTAGTATGTTTGAATGTAAAAAGTTTTTTTTTTTTTTTCCTCTTAACTCTGTGCTGTTAATTGACCAAATGGAACAAGCTGACTGATTGGGGAGGGGGAGGGTCATGTGACTTTTTTTTTGTGTATAATACTAACACCTTCGCTGCATTGGGCAGTGAGGCATTTAAAGTGAGGTTTTTAAGTGATAAAAACAGTTAGACTACAGTTTGACTAGAGGTGACTGGGGACTGGATCTACTGCACACTCTTTTACTCAAGACAACAAACGGTAAGCTATTCAGATCACACTATGATCCCATGCTTGTTAGCCTGCAGAGTTTAACCCCTCATCCCTTTACAACTTCTTTCACTGCAGCCTCTCCCAAAACTGACTGCACAAAACACTGAAACCCTGAATTGACCCTAGCATTGCAATGCAGCAAAACACTTGACAAGGTACAGGCCCACCCCTGCTGTTTAGTCTGCACACACTCACTCTGCTCACAACAGCTCCTTGCAGCACTGCCTACCTCTGCCATCATGAACCTGCTATGTATTTTAACTTTTTTCTTTCTCCTGGCCTCATGGAGATGTTACTCCCTCTATCCACTACAAACTCCTCCATCCTGGCCCACACCCAACATCACCATACACCCTGGACTACTCAAAAGCCTTGCACTATCTACTGAATGTTGGTGGAGAACTCTAAAAACCAGCACACCAACCACCACACACTCAAATGGAAAACACCACAAATTTACAACTTGCAAACAACTACCCAAATTTCTACTCATACTATTACTCTCTCTAGCAGGTGATGTTGAAACTAACCCAGGTCCTCCCATTTCAGCTCTGTCCCATGCCCCTGAGAATTCCACCTTTAAATTCCAAAAAGGGCTATCTGTCGCCCATATAAACATCCGGAGCCTGCTGCCCAAACTGGATGAACTAAGGGCATGGTGCCTTATGCATAAACCCAAAGCCATCGTTCTTACAGAAACATGGCTATCCTCTAAAACCCCTGATGCAAATATGGCCATTCAGGGATACTCCATTTTTAGGAGAGATAGGTCAAAGAGAGGAGGAGGGGTGTTATTTTATATTGCAGACACCTTACAATTTACACTGTTACATTGCCCACCAAGTCCACCCTCTTTTGAAACTCTAGTTGGCAAAATCTGCCTCCCCTTTTCTAAGCCCATCTTGCTTGCTGGCATCTACCGCCTCCCTAAAGCCCCTCTACAATCCTTGACTGATATCACCCAATTTCTTGCCTCCATTTCCTCTCTGAATGAGAAGAGTGAGCTGCTAGTTCTAGGGGATTTCAACTTCAATTGGCTTGACCCTAAAAACCACAAAATCCAGATACAACTCAAGTCACTTAACCTATCGCAACTCATTTCCCAACCCACACGAATAAACCTGAAGTCGCATAACCATTCCTTGCTAGACTGGATTCTCTCCTCAAACCCCAGCAGAATCCAATCCTCTGGCATCCTTCCTGATATTTTCAGTGACCATGCAATAGTGTACTGTGTAAGGAAAATTAAACCGCCCCATTCAAGCCCTAAAGTTCTCCTCACTAGAACATTTAAAAACTTTAACCCACAACAGTTTCTGGATGACCTTACCAGCTGCCCATGGCACAGAATCGATTTAATTCCCGACCCTGATTCTGCGCTCGACTATTTCCAATCCGAGTTCTTAAAACTCTGCGATACCCATGCTCCACTACGCAGAATAAGGGTACGGGGTGCCCACCTTCCATGGGTTACACCTGACCTTATAGCACTCTACCAGTTCAGGGAAACCTTGTGGAAAAGCTACAAAGTAACTGGCACTACCAAGGATCTCAATCACTACAGATGCCTGCGGAACGTGTGCACAAGGCAAACAAGGTATGCAAAAGCACAATATTACTCTGACAATCTCCACCAAAATACATCAAACCCAGGTAACTTCTGGAAGGTTATCAACAATATATTCCAGGCTCCTAACCATCAACAACCAAGTAATATCACTAAGGGGGATATTACTCTGACAAACCCCACTGACATTGCAAATGCATTCAATGATTACTTTGTGGGGTGTGCCACTAACTTATTAGCGAAACGCAGCACAAACCCCAAACATGAATCTCATCCTGGGAGTATCCTTACAGTCCCACCCCCTCCCAACACTGCCCACAATTTTCAATTTAGCCCAGTATCTGAAGAGGAGATTACACAAGCGCTCCTCAAACTAAAACTAAGCAGCCAATGTGGACCCGACTTACTACAATCTAGGTTCCTACGACTTGGTGCCCCAGCCATTGCCAAACCAATTGCGTCCATAGTCAACTCTATCCTGTCTGCAGGCCATATCCCTAAGACCTGGAAAACTGCCAGAGTTGTCCCAATCTTCAAAAGTGGGGACAAAAACACTGTCTCAAACTACAGGCCAATCTCACTTCTCCCAATTCTATCCAAAGTCATGGAAAAATGTGTCCACTCCCAATTAAGCGATTTCTACACCAAGACAAATTTCCCTAGCCAATTCCAGTCTGGGTTTCGTCCCAAACACTCCACCGTAACTACCCTGCTAAAAGTTTGCAATGAAATCCAGTGTGGAATGGAACGGGGACAACTCACTGGTGCAGTATTCCTAGATTTTGCAAAGGCTTTTGACACAGTTGATCATGTTATCCTGCTTAACAAACTCCAGAGCTCTGGAATAGGGAAACATGCTTTAAACTGGTTTCAGTCCTACCTATCAGGAAGATCCCAACATGTGTCCATCTCAGGCTCTAACTCCAACCCCCTGGATATCACCTGTGGTGTACCGCAAGGCTCTGTTCTGGGGCCCCTACTCTTCTCAGTGTTCATTAATGATCTTCCCACAGCTTGTAAGGAAGCCTCAATACACATGTATGCAGATGACACAATCCTGTATGCACACAGCCATAGCCTCTCTGACCTTCAACACATACTTCAGTCTGACTTTTTGAGACTCGAAAACTGGATTTCCCAAAACAAACTGTTTTTAAACACTGACAAGATTGTAACAATGGTATTTGGGACCAAGACTAAATTTTTAAAGCTTCCAGTGACTGAGCTCCTGATTAGAACCAACGCTACCACCACCCTAACACCTGTCACTAGTTTTAAATACCTGGGCTTATGGTTTGACTCCCACTTAACATTCGGGATGCACATTGATACCCTGACAACCAAGACCTATGCCAAACTAGGGGTACTTTACAGGAACAAATCCTCCCTAAGTCTCCTGGTCAGAAAGCGTATTGCACAGCAGATGCTAATGCCACTTATTGACTATGGAGACATAGTATATGGCTCGGCTCCTCAAACCCACCTTAGCAAACTTGACACCCTCTACAATTCAATTTGTCGTTTTGTTCTCCAGTGCAACTACAACACACATCATTGCGAAATGCTCAAAGAACTAGATTGGTCATCACTAGAGTCTAGGCGCAAAGTTCACCTTTCCTGTCTCACCCTCAAATACTTTCTGGGCAAGCTACCCAGCTACCTGAACAAGCTCCTCACCCCTACCACATGCAGTACCAATCACCTGAGATCAGACTCCAAAAGACTATTCATGGTCCCAAGACTCAACAAAGTATCCGGACGTTCCACCTTCTCCTTCCGTGCACCCCAAAACTGGAACAACCTACCAGAGACTCTCATATCCACCACCAGCTTAAGTTCTTTCAAATCTAAGGCTGTCTCACACTTTAATCTGGTCTGTAACTGTTTCATACGCTCATAATATATATTTTCTTTAACTGTGCATGCAATGTCTTGTATATAATGTATACCTTGTTCATTTATGTAACTGTATTTGTAACCATGTATTATTTTGTTTTACTTTGTGCCCAGGACATACTTGAAAATGAGAGGTAACTCTCAATGTATTACTTCCTGGTAAAATATTTTATAAATAAATAAATTTTTCTGCTTTTGTTCATTTACCTACAACACGTGATGTGGACAGAGATGGCACAGATATTCTTATCCTACGAGTTGTGAGTATGCATACACAGACTCACCGGTACAGCTATATGTCTTAGCCAATGTGAATCAACAAAGATCTCAGGATCGGAGCCACAGAAAGTACCTGCTGCAGCACGAGGGAATTTTGCTGACGCAGGATCCACTCCTGGACGGCACAGGTCAGACATTGCTCTCCCGACACTGGGCTCCCTGGCGGTCTTATGTGAGGTGCTTTCTGACTACTATTACCCCACACAACACTTGGTTGGACATAATATCAGACATGCATCTGTTAGTTTCTTTATAACGGTCCTTTCCATATCCTTTATTAGACTTTATATGATATAGACCACAGACCCGCGATCAACGTTGGTAGCACCCATTGTGGAATCGCTTCCAGACCATTTTTATATGAATTGGAAGTCTGATTTTCTATTTATTGGAGTGCCCATGTGGCATCCATTATGTAGGAAGAACCACCCGACTGGTCAGAACTCTTATTATAGAGCATTTGAGTAACATTAAAAGGAAGATTCTCACACACAGTGTCTTCAGACATGTTTCTCTTTTTCATTGAGGCAATTATAGCAACGGTGCGCGTGACATCACAGTGCCAGAGCAATTTCGCGCATGACAGGGAGGCAGTCACATCCACAAGGGGGAGAGACGTCACATCCAGGAGAAAAAGTAAACACAGGCAAAAGAAACATGGCATTTTCTAATGCGTTTTCTAAGAATATAAAAATGCTATTTTTGATGGATAGTGCCTCTCTGAGAACTGAATTTTTTTGTGGAAGACAAACAAATGTCCACAAAATTAATTGTCAACGAGAAGCATGTGGAGAATTTGCGACTTTGTACCTCGAACTTCGGTAGCATGATCGCAAATTTTTTGAGTATATGAGAATAAGTAAATCTACTTTTGATTAAATTTTAGAACGGATTATGGACAAGATTACCCCTGCGCAGACACATTTTTGTCCTATTATGAGTCTGGAAGAGAGGCTCATGCTCACCCTACGGTTAGTTGTTGTGCTATTATTATGAAGAAATATTCTCTAAAAATTCCTTTCTGTAATAAAGTGAGTTTCCTAATTTTGAGAGCCACACTACTAGACACGCACAATCCGACACACACAATCCGACACACACAATCCGACACACACAATCCGACACACACACACACACACACACACCACACAACCTAATACACACACAAACAAACACAACACAGAACCTGACACACATCACACACAGTGTGACATTGTAAGGAACCGGGATTCACACCGCCCTCTGTGTGCTCCGGCCTTACCTTCTCCGTCCTCCGCAATTCCGACGGCACGTCCTCGGGATCCGCACTTTCTCCCCGCAGCGCTATGCACAGGCGCACTCCCAGCTCTCTGCTGAAGACACTGGCCGAGGGTCCCGCCTCCAGTTTGCGCTCGCGCACAAGTGGCAAGTGATGCTTGCGCAACGCACACAAGCTCGGCATCAACAGGTACTGATAATGTATGTATCAAGGGAGGACTCCATTTGACTGCTATATAACCATTTTATACTAATACTGCCATTATGCCATTATGCTTTTTAGTCAGATGTTAAACTGACCTTTTACCCACTTAATGGTGGCTGAACTACTGAACTATGTATGTTCAGACTATTTCACCATGTAGAAACAGGAAGTTTAGTCAGCTGTGCTTAGCCTGAATTTGTGAAATGTCTTTACAATGAAATGTCTTAACAACAAGAATTATGACGCTTCCTAGACTGCCCAATGATCGGGCAACTAGACTAGTTCCCAAATCGTAACTTTCCATCTGTCACTTTCTAGATAAACATAAAGGGAAGTAAGTTTCTCACGTATACGTGTTTTTTCTACGCTCGCTCGCCTATATAACCTGACTGTAAACCATTAATAAACAAGGAGAGGTTTTTGACAACGCTCACTGGTGTCTGACTCAATTACTTCTCCTCCGAGCTGCTCGTCTTTTCCTGTCCAGCACTTTAAGAGTGGGTGTAAAGGCCTCCGGATGTGATCGATCCAAGTGCGAGAGAAGGTTCCTACGTAGCAGTAGAGAACATATTTTTCAAATGGTGTCAGGAGCGGGACGGGAAGCCACGGTTGAGTAAGTACAAGATACTATTTATCTGTATATTATCCTTCTGTGTCTCCTTGTCCAGAGCCCTGGGTTAAGAGATACATCTGTACTGGATGATTTAGGAAAAATATAGAAACATATGAGTGAGGGACACATATGAGACAGGATTATCTAATCCTTGACTGAATTAAATAGAGCCAGGGTTATAGTCCCTGCTGAGAAGGAATAAGCTATATATGTGTTTATCTGCTTGAAATACTCTTAAAGTGTCTGTGGAAAAGTGATTTTTTTCTTTTTTTGTGGGGGGATTACTGTATTAATGTGCATGTGCATGTTTTTATATATATAGTATAAGATATATAGAAGTGCATAAGTGCATAAGAATACGCTGTGTTGCTCATATTTTTACTGTGCTGTGCTTGCTTGCTGGCTGGATATTTTAGTTAAGAAGAATTGAACTGTGTTAGGATGGGGATTTCAAATAGTAAAAGAGGGAAACACATGATTCTAAACATAACAAACCAGGCACAAATGTTAAGAAGGATAGCGAGAGAACTGTTGACACAGATGGTAAGACTTCCAAGCCCAAACCTACGGTTACGCTTATCATTAACAGACAATATAACCCTGACATAGAAACACCTAAAGAATATGTGAGTGCCTGCACGGCCGATTATTATTCTAACCCTTTTGTTGATAATATGGCTGGCTGGTCTGAGAAAATGCAATCTTCCAACCCTTTTCCGAGGGAAGGTAGTTTTGCCCCTTTCCATATGACAATGATAAGGGGCTTATGTTTGGGTGGTGATCCTGAATGGCTATGGTTTCAGCCGGATCCCGAGTGGGACATGAAATATATGGCATTATGTGGCCGCATTTGGGTGAAAGTGGCACCTCAAATTGATGAGGCAACACAAATTAATAACCCAAAATCTGAAGAGCCATTATGGCCACCCCCGCCTGAGCACCTTACAATGGTGTATTCTCAAACCCCTAATGCACCCCCACAGGAGTTTTTACCTCCAGTTGTTTTACCACCACCGCCGCCGCCTTGTGTGATGTTACAATCACCCCCGTACACCCCGTACACCCCTAACACACCCGTGCCACTATATCCAAGTTTGGATCCTACCATATTGGCAGCTTTATCATACTATGCTGCAGGTACGCATCCATCTACTCACCACAAACCTCCCGCACCCGTACACAGGTGGGATGATAATGATTTTTGTCCCCAGTCATCTCAACCCACATATACGGAGTTGAGAGGTGGCACTCCTCTCTGAGACTTTGCCTGATATGTCTTCCTTTAAAGGAAGCCCAAACAGACAGATTCAAACTGCCCTAAGCCCCACAAGAGTCTCACCCCCTGTCTCCAGGGAGGGTGAAGAGGAAGACTCAAGTTCGGAATCATCTTCCCATTCCAACATGCCATCACCCCCTCGCCAATTGCCCTTACAAAAACATAAGGATACCATTGCTCTGGAAGCTTCAGTGACGTCTCAGTCATCTGCAGAATCCAGCAATGAAAGAGTTAAGGAGTTCTGTGCTTCTGTAAAAATACTGGCTGAGGAATTTAAAGAATTTAAAGACGTAATTACCGAATCACTTGCAGTAACACTGACACCCACACATAATACCAAACTCGTACTTGCAACATCTCAATCATCCTTTCACACACCTAAAAACACTACAACTACACGGAAGGATGACATTCGCACTGCTAGTAAAAGGGAATATGAGGAACTTTTAGCTGACACTTTAGCTGACACAATAATACTCTCTGAGCAAATCAGAAACATGAATTCTCCAAGGCAGGACAGACCAATATCAGCTAGAACACGACAGGCATTATCCCGTAGCACCCTGATAAGGGAACAGGCTGACACACAGGATTGTGCTGAAGCAGAGGTTGATTTAGCATTGCCTTTTATGACTTTAGGCAAGGATATTCTGATACACTCCGTAGACACCACACTAATGGAATCATGGGCTACAGGATGCCCTGACCCTTTTAAAAATCCCAGTGGTGCCATTAAATACCTGAAAAAGAGAAGTCAGGGATATCAGTTTACAGGAGGGGATATCAGATTTTGTTTGGATTGTTTAACCAGACACATTGATATTGATTGGTCTAAGGCTGACCGTTACTTAAGTAAAAAGTATGATGCACCCGGTAATAGTGCCAGATATGATGTACTTAGTGCCGAAGAGGCTGCACCCGCAGATGGTGAGTTTGTCTGGAATGATCCCCGAGTTGTTTCCAAAATGTGGGATCTGTTGCAGAAATATTTTTTTGATCAGGACAGATCAAGGAAAAATGTGGGTCTGATAATGACCATTAAACAAAAAGAGGATGAGTCCGTCACAGATTTTTGCCGTAGATTTAAAAATGAGTGGGTAAACACGGCAGGGATGCAATACCCTAAGGCAACAGATGATGAGATGAACATTTTGTATGTGCAGTCTTTACTTAATGGCTTATGCGAGCAGCATAGGCAAATTGTTTTCATGACAGTGACCGGATGGCAAACAATGACACCTGATAAAATAGTGGGTGACCTGGCCATTAAGGATGGTGCAGGAGCTTTTCCCGATCGTACACCTTTTAACCCCACCCCCTCCCCCACCTGCCACTATAATGCATGCTCATGATGGCTCACTGCAGAATTATAGAGGCAAAAATTACAGAATCAAGGGAGGACAGAATAGAGGAAGAGGAAGGGGACAGCAAGGGAATAATCAGCACAAACCAGGTGTTTGTTTTAATTGTGGGAAACCAGGACACTGGAGAAATTCATGTTGGGCCCCTTCTCAGGGTAACAACCAACAACAAAATCAGCAGCAGGGTTATCAGAGTCAGGGAAATAACAGGCAAAATCAGGGCTGTGGTCAGCAAAGCCAGGGCAATAATCAGCAGCAGAATACCCAGAGGCAACATCAGAATCAAAATTATCAGGGGCAAAATGCTTCCAGCCCTAACTATAATGTTGCGTGGAACCAAGAGATACCCTATAGCCAATAGGGATGCCCGAGGACAGAAACCCTCGTCTGCCCAGAAGCCTCTGTGTCTAATGGATGGTTAGATATACCACTATTATCTTTGTATGTCAACGGAAGATTAACCAATTTCCTTGTAGACACAGGCGCAACGCATTCTTGTCTTAATAAACATTCTTACAAAGGTCCAATGAAGCAAGAAGACGAGTCCTCTATGGGTATTGAGGGTACACTAACCAAATGTTACAACACACCTGTTTTGTCGGTACAATTAAATCCTAGGTCTGACAAAAAATGGGATCACCCATTTCGGGTTATTCCACAATGTCCAGTAAATTTATTGGGATGTGATTTAATGGCTAAAATGCAAATTGATATAAGTATTGATATATTACATAGTTACATAGTTACATAGTAGATGAGGTTGAAAAAAGACGTACGTCCATCAAGTTCAACCTATGCTAAATTTAGACAACAGATACTTTATTCTATTTCTATACTTACTTATTGATCCAGAGGAAGGCAAAAAAAAAACCCCATTAAGGGGAAAAATTAATTCCTTCCTGACTCCAAGAATTGGCAATCGGTTTAATCCCTGGATCAATATCCTTCCCATGTACTGTATACTTATTTGGTATATCCCTGTATACCTTTCCCATCTAAAAAGATGTCCAATCTTTTTTTGAACAAATTTATTGTATCTGCCATCACAGTCTCCATGGGTAATGAATTCCACATTTTAACTGCCCTTACTGTAAAGAACCCTTTCCTTTGTTGCGGTGAAATTTCCTTTCCTCCAACCTTAAGGGATGGCCCCGAGTCCTTTGTACTGCCCGTGGGATGAATAGTTCTTTTGAAAGCTCCTTGTATTGTCCCTGAATATATTTGTATATAGTTATCATATCCCCTCTTTTCTAATGTAAATAAATCTAATTTAGCTAGCCTCTCCTCATAAGTTAGAATGTCCATCCCCTTTATTAATTTGGTGGCTCTTCTCTGCACTCTCTCTAGTTCCATAATGTCTTTTCTTAGGATTGGTGCCCAAAATTGTACTCCATATTCAAGGTGTGGTCTTACTAATGCTTTGTAAAGGGACATAATTACAGTATGTTTACTTCCCTTCCATCCATTGCCCGTTTGATGCAAGATAAGATCTGTTTGCCTTTGCAGCTACTGCATGACATTGGGCACTATTGCTAAGCCTGCTGTCTACAAGCACTCCTAAATCCTTCTCCATCAAGGATTCCCCCAATATATCTCCATTTAATTTGTAAGTCGCCTTTTTATTCTTGTATCCCAAATGCATAACCTTACATTTATCTGTATTAAACCTCATCTGCCATTTACCTGCCCACGTTTCCAGTCTCTCCATGTCCTTCTGAAGAGAAATTACATCCTGCTCTGATTCTATTACCTTACACAATTTAGTATAATCAGCAAAGATGGAGACTTTGCTCTCGATCCCAAACTCAAGGTCATTAATAAACAAGTTAAAAAGCAGGGGTCCCAGTACCGATCCTTGAGGTACTCCACTCACGACTTTAGCCCAATCTGAAAAAGTTCCATTTATGACAACCCTCTGTTGTCTGTCCTTTAACCAGTTTTCAATCCAGGTGCTTATATTATTACCGAGTCCAATTTTCTTTATTTTGTACACCAATCTCTTGTGTGAAACCGTATCAAAAGCCTTTGCAAAATCTAAGTAGACAACATCAACTGCATTACCCTGGTCTAAATTCCTACTTACCTCCTCAAAGAAAACAAGGGAGGGATTATTGTAAGTTCTCCACATCTCTCCCCCAATAATTATGATCTTTCTCTCTTTCAGTGTCAGGAATCGGCGTTCTCCTCGCTTCCCACACAGAGCACTCCCTCTCCGCAGGGAGCCCCTGGACACACAAAACAATCCTGCCTTACCGGCCTCCACGGCTCCTCGCCCCTGCCGCCGTCGCGGGATCACTTCACTCGACGATTCCTCTGCTCAGCGCTGGGCGCGCCCACGCCCTCCTGCACGCACACCTACACGCACGCCAGCCCCAGACAATATGTGCATGCATTCCCAGCTTACAGAGCACACGCCTAACAGAGCACTTTTAACCACTGCTCCTGCAGTGAGGCGTCGCCCCCAAGCATCACACAGTTCCATGCAAATCAAGGACTACACTCAGCTTGGCAGTAACACCTCCCTCCTATCAGGGAAGACTCCTTGCAGTCTGCCCCCTTTTCCCATTGGCCTGCCCAGTTTTATTATGCCTGTGCTTCCCATCACTCGTCGCTCGACAGTCTCTGTATGGAAGTACTTCTGGATTCTCTCAGTGTTTTCACAGGTTCTGACGCGGCTTGTACGACTACCCCCTCTGGCTCTTGATCTCGGCACCCCTTGGACAACGCTCACTCTGGTAACCCCTTGAACACGGCTTGGACTACGACCTATCTCCACTCTCTGACTTCCCCGGTTTGGGAGCGACGTTCTGACCTTACCCAAGATTACCCGGCATTTAAAGCCGAGTTTCAACGGGTATTCGATTCCCCCGCTCGTCGGGAGATGGCATCTGTTTCTCTCCTTCAGATCACTCAGAGACGGCGGATGGTGACACAGTATGCTGTGGAATTCCGGACTCTAGCAGCCGAGACTAACTGGGGACAAGAGGCTCTCGTCTCTGTATTCTGGCAAGGCCTGGCAGATCCCATCAAGGACGAACTCTCTCGCCAATCCAGGCCGGATCAACTGGAGGTCCTGATTGATTTGGCCGTCCGAGTGGATCAACGCATCCAGGTACGCCGCTCAGAGCGTCAGCGCACTCGCTTCCATAACTTTCAAGTTCCGTTCCCCAGTATTCTCAGCAGCACTCCTGCTTCCCCAAGTACTACCACACCTCTTCGTCCTGCACTGGAGTTGCCAGAGCCAATGCAATTGGGGGTACAACGCATCCGCACACCGATACGGCAGTTCCGCCACGCCGGGGGATTGTGTTTCTACTGCGGATCCATGGAACATCTGGTTCGGGAGTGTCCACTGTGTCCGGGAAACGGGAAACGGGAACACCCAGTAAGTACAGAGGGGCTCTCTCTGGGTGTAATGTCTCCACGTCCCCTTCAAAAAAATGAACACCCTAAGAAACTTACATTTCCAGTCTTCCTTTCAGGCGATAAGTTCAAGACTTCTACCGCCGCTTTCATTGACTCAGGAGCTGGAGGAAACTTTGTGGATCTTGAATTCGCCAGGGTAAACCGTATACCACTAGTGAGAAAGAAGGTTCCCATCGCACTCGTCGGTATCGATGGACGTCCTCTTACCCCGGCCCACATCTCCTTAGAGACGGCTCCCTTGCTTCTGTCCTCACATCTGCACAAGGAGACCTTAGTTCTCGATGCCATTCACGCTCCTGGGATACCCATCACCCTTGGTCTTCCTTGGCTACAGCTTAACAATCCTCTCATGGACTGGACTGCCTCCGATCCCATTTCCTGGAGGTCGAGGTCAGACGAGACTCATCAACTGCTGGCCAATACCTCTGTTCCCAAAGTTATTCTACCTTCCGTTTACCATCAATTCTGGGACGTTTTCAATAAGGTACACTCAGACCTCTTGCCGCCACACAGGACTTACGATTGTCCAATCGATCTAGTTCCTGGTTACTCCCTACCCAAGTCCAAGACCTACCCCTTGTCGTTACCATAATCTCACGCTATGGATGAATATATCCAGGAGAATCTCAAGAAAGGCTTTATTCGTCACTCCAATTCCCCAGCAGGGGCTGGGGTTTTCTCCGTCAAGAAAAAGGATGGGTCGTTGAGGCCTTGCATCGACTACAGGGGTTTAAACCACATAACTATTAAAAATCGTTACCCCCTTCCCCTTATTACCGAACTGTTCGATAAATTACAGAGGGCCAAGATTTTTTCCAAGTTGGATCTGCGTGGTGCCTATAACCTGGTGCGCATCAGGAAGGGGGATGAATGGAAGACGGCCTTCAACACGCGTAGTGGACACTACGAATATCTGGTAATGCCTTTCGGCTTATGTAATGCTCCCGCTGTCTTCCAGGATTTCATCAACGACGTCTTTCGTAAGGTACTCAATATTTTTGTTATTGTATACTTGGATGATATCCTGATTTTTTCCAAAGATCTCCAGGACCATATACGCCACACCTCCTACGTCCTTTCCCGTCTCCGTGAACACCATTTGTACGCCAAAATGGAGAAGTGCACCTTTCATACGACCTCTACTCCGTTCCTGGGTTATATCATTTCCGATGAGGGGTTTATGATGGACTCCGGTAAACTTCAAGCAGTCACTGAATGGCCAAGACCCAATTCTCTCAAGGCCATACAACGTTTTTTAGGGTTCGCTAATTACTATCGTAAGTTTATACAGAGTTTTTCCACCATTGTGGCACCCCTCACTGCGCTCACCAAAAAAGGAGCTGATCCTTCTGCTTGGTCATCCGAGGCCATCTCCGCCTTCGAGACACTCAAGGAAGCCTTTATATCTGCACCTATTCTCTGTCATCCCAACATCAAACTTCCCTTCGTCCTGGAGGTCGACGCTACTGATTGCGGCGCTGGTGCCGTTCTCTCCCAGAGACCCACGCCCCAAGATAAGTTACATCCCTGTGCATATTTTTCCAAGAAATTCTCGTCTGCCGAGAGGAATTATGACGTGGGTAACAGGGAACTTCTGGCAGTGAAGATCGCTCTTCAAGAGTGGAGACACCTGCTGGAGGGGTCAAAAGAGCCGTTTACTATTCTCACGGACCACAAGAACCTTCTTTACATAGAGAAGGCTCGACGCCTTGGTCCACGACAGGCTCGTTGGGCTCTGTTTTTTTCTCGATTCGATTTTCACCTGTCCTATATACCCGGGACCAAGAACGTAAAGGCAGACGCACTCTCCCGAATACATTCTTCTGAAGAGAGGCCAGAGGAGTCGTTGGAGACTATTCTTCCACATGACAGGATTCTCGCCACGTCTACGTTCAAGAATCTTGACAAGATTTTGCACTCCCAGAGACGCATTCCCAAGGACTTGGTCGTTCCCAACAACAAACTCTTTGTACCATCCAAATTTGTTCCAGAGGTCCTGTCTTGGGGTCACTCCTCTAAATCTGCAGGTCATCCAGGTTTTAAGAAGACTACTGATCTCATTCGTCAGAATTTCTGGTGGCCAAGGATGTCTCAAGATATTCTGGAGTTTACCCGCGCATGCCCCACGTGCGCTCAAAGCAAAACTCTCCGTCAAAAGCCTCAGGGTTTTCTGTTACCCCTTCCAGTTCCCGACCACCCCTGGTCCCACATTTCTATGGACTTCATCGTGGAGTTGCCCAAGTCCAGAGGAATGAACACTATCTTGGTGGTCGTGGACAGGTTCTCGAAGATGTCCCATTTCATTCCACTTAAAGGATTACCCACCTCCCCCGCCCCTGCTGATATCTTTACGGAGCAGATTTTCCAGATTCATGGGATCCCTTTGTCCATTGTTTGTGACAGAGGTTCTCAGTTCGTATCCAAATTTTGGAGAGCTTTCACGAAGAGATTGGGAATCTCTTCTTCCTTCTCTTCCGCCTATCATCCTCAGTCCAATGGACAAACAGAGAGAATCAATCAATCCCTGGAGAAGTGCCTGAGATGTTTTATATCCGATTTCCAGGATGATTGGGCTCAACTCCTCTCTTGGGCAGAGTATGCCGTCAATTCTGCAAAACACGAGTCCACCCGGGAGTCACCCTTCTTTATAAATTATGGGTTCCACCCTCCCTGTCTTCCCATCCCCAACATTCCTTCTGGAGTACCAGCCGTAGATGAACGCATTTCTTCCCTCCAAACCGCATGGTCCAGGATTCAGTCTACCCTTCTCAACTCCTCTCGCAGATCTAAAATACAGGCCGATCATCGTCGTCGTTCGGCGCCCAGTTACAAACCAGGGGATTTGGTATGGCTCTCCTCTAGGAATATCCACCTCAAGGTACCATCTCCTAAACTGGCACCTAAGTTCCTGGGACCCTTCCCTATTTGTGAACAAATCAATCCTGTGGCATTCCGGCTCCAACTACCACCCAGTATGAAGATTCCCAATGTCTTTCATGTGTCCCTCTTAAAACCATTCATCTCCAGTCACTTCTTTCCGGATCAGACTCGTAAACCGGATCCCATTACTGTACAAAATAATGAGGAATACGAAGTTCACTCTCTTTTGGATTCTCGCCTATCCAGGGGTCAGCTCCAGTTCTTGGTGCAGTGGAAGGGCTTTGGCCCTGAAGAGAGATCCTGGGTACCTTCAAAGGACATTCATGCCCCGGCCCTTCTTAAGTCCTTCAGGAAAAAGTTTCCAGAGAAACCGTTCTTGGACCGTCCTGAGGCCGTTCCTGAAGAGGTGGGTACTGTCAGGAATCGGTGTTCTCCTCTCTTCCCACACAGAGCACTCCCTCTCCGCAGGGAGCCCCTGGACACACAAATCAATCCTGCCTTACCGGCCTCCACGGCTCTTCGGCCCTGCCGCCGTCACGGGATCACTCCCCTCGGCGATTCCTCTGCTCAGTGCCGGGCGCACCCACGCCCTCCTGCACGCACACCTACACGCACGCCAGCCCCAGATGTTATGTGCATGCATTCCCAGCTTACAGAGCACACGCCTAACAAAGCACTTTTAACCACTGCTCCTGCAGTGAGGCGTCGCCCCCAAGCATCACACAGTTCCATGCAAATCAAGGATTACACTCAGCTGGACTGTAACACCTCCCTCCTATCAGGGAAGACTCCTTGCAGTCCTCCAGGCCTGCCCCCTTTTCCCATTGGCCTGCCCAGCTTTATTATGCCTGTGCTTCCCATCACTCGTCGCTCGACAGTCTCTGTATTGAAGTACTTCTGGATTCTCTCAGTGTTTTCACAGGTTCTGACGCGGCTTGTACTACTACCCCCTCTGGCTCTCGATCTTGGCACCCCTTGGACAACGCTCACTCTGGTAACCCCTTGAACACGGCTTGAACTACGACCTATCTCCACTCTCCACTCCCTGACCTCGGCAAGGCATTCATCACTCTATCTCTACAACCGGTACCGGCAAGTATTGTCTACCTTACTACACCTGGCCTGGCAACGCTTCATACCACACTCCGGACACGCTCCCTTTGCTGCGGGTGCGTGTATTACCACTTCCCCCTTCAGCTCAGGGGACGGGTCTGGTATGCGGGCATCACCGGCGTAACATTCAGCACGACACTGGCAGACTCAAAGTTCGAGGGTTAACAATGCCAGAGAGATTAGTTGAACAACTGACCAAATTGTCAGATTTTGCTACCCATGGGGATATGCCTTACACACGTATGACATTTGCTAATCCTATTTAATGTATCATCTATGATCCAGAAGCAGAGATGCATGATCCTAAAGCACACACGGATGTGTCTGCTCGAATTGAAGGTGTATGGATCACACCAACTACTATATACATTGCATCAGACAAAGGGGCCTTCATATGGGCTCAGAGACAGCAGATTGTATTACAGGACAAGTATTTACCTATTGACGAGATATGGGATATAGAATGGAATCTTTATTCTGCTGACATACCTTTATCATTACAGGACATTGACCCACGAATATGGGTGACTTCTAACACTGACCCAGGTCTCATCTCATGCACACCATATGAGGCCACACTTAAGCCAGGAGTAAGTCCGGTATACATCAAATAATACCCATTATCTGCAGAGAAGGAAGCAGGGATAGAACCTATTATCAGGGAATTACTTGCAAAGGGAGTGATAGAACCAACTGTCTCACCGTACAACACACCAGTTAACCCTGTCCCTAAACCTAACAGCTCGCAGTGGCATTTTACACAAGATTTGCGCGCAGTCAATGAGTTAGTACAACCATTAGCGCCTATAGTACCAGATGTCACAGCAATCATTACAGCCATACCTGCAACAGCGACATATTTCACAGTAATATACCTTAATTCAGCATTCTTTTCCATTCCCCAACACAAGATCTTTGTTTGCGTTTACCTTTAAAGGTGATCAATATCGCTGGTGTCTCCTCCCCCAAGGGTATTGCGATTCACCAACGGCTTACAGTACCGTCGTGCGTATGACTCTTGCTGACTGGTGTCCGCCCGGTGACTCTGTTTTGCTGCAGTATGTGGATGATTTGCTACTCTGCACTCAAACGGAAGAAAAGTGCACTCTGGACACTCACAGTCTGATGGAGCATCTCGCTGCTACGTTTCATAAGGTCTCACCACACAAGGTACAGATAGCGCAACAAACTGTCAAATATTTAGGCTTCATACTACAGCCAGGACAGAGACTACTATCATCAGAACGAGTCAAGGTAATTGCCAGTCTCCCCAAGCCCAAGACGAAAGCTGCTATGTTGTCTTTTATGGGGATGATCACCTATTGCCGCCAATGGATACCGAACTGTTCCCACTGGGATAACATTTTGAGACAATTGACATTGATGCATAAGCCAGACTGAAATGGACACCAGAGACTCTCACTGCATTCACCGAACTTAAGACTGCATTGTGTTCAAGCCCTACTCTAGGCTTGCCGAACTATAACCTGCCTTTCCATTTGTTTTGCAGCGACAGGCACCGTGGTTGTTGGCGTACTGGCGCAAGAGCATGGCTCGGGCTACAGGCCGGTGGCATTCTATTCTAAGAAACTGCAGGAGATTGTGCAGGGGTTCCCGGCATGTTTAAGACAGGTGGCTGCATGCGCTATTTTGGTAGAAACAGTACAACCTATTGTGCTGTCACACAAACTAACCTTGCATACATCACACCAGGTACTACATGTTCTCAGGAATCTCATTATGCAGCATATGACCGCACAGCGTAGAACAGGGTACGAAACCATCCTCACATCTACCTCAAATCTCACTGTCAAATATCACCCACCACACACTGGTCCAGCTCAAATTCTGACTAACCTGTTACTGCACAACTCTGACATAGACAATGAATACCATGACTGTCTACAAAACATACACAACACGACGTCAGTAAGGAGCGACTTAGAAAGTACGCCCCTTAAGGAGGGAGATGTATTGTTTGTAGATGGTTCATGCTCTAAACCCGCAGATGGAGTATATCTGACAGGATTTGCAGTAGTTAGGTTACCAGACACAGTAATCTGTTCTGGAGCGTTACCGTTTGTTTCAGCTCAAGCCGCAGAGTTAGTAGCATTGACAGAAGCATGTAAAGCATCTTCACAGAATACGGTAACCATTTACACAGACTCTCGTTATGCATAGGGAGTGGTACACGATTTTGGCGTGATATGGAAAAATCGTGGTTTTGTAAGTGCCGATGGTAAGGGCATATCACATGCCACATTGGTATAGCAGTTACTGGACACCATGTTGCTACCCAGTAAACTAGCAATTGTTAAATGTAAAGGACATGCTGGAGGAGAGACAGATGAGGCCAAAGGTAATGAGTTGGCTGATTTTTACGCTAAAGAAGCTGCACAATCACAGATTATGTTTCCAGCCTACAACACCACTGTTGACACACAGCTCAATATGGTAATGACATGCCATCTCCCAGACTATGATCTTAAAATGTTACAGGAACTTGCAGAGGAAAAGGATGTAGAGCTATGGGAGCAAAAGGGTTTGAGGAAATATGAAAATGGGATTTGGACGAAGGGCACAGTGATAGGTTTTCCTAAAATAGCTAGCCCTATTTTAATCTCACATTTTCATGGAATTGGGCATAAGGGAAAGAAAGCGACAGATGATCAGATTAAGGAATTGTTTTTAGTAAGAGACATTGATCAGGTAGTCGAGACACAATTAGCCTGATGCCTAACATGCATCAGAAACAACACGCAGGGCACACGACCCGCAAAACATGAACATCTACCGCCACCTAGTGGCCCAATGGAGCAAATACAGATTGATTTCACACAGATGCCAACAGCGGCAGGAAAACTAAGATACCTACTGGTAATGGTAGATCAATTTAGCAAATGGGTTGAAGCATTCCCCACAACGAACGAAAGCTCAAAGACCGTTGTAAAAATACTTTGTAAAGAAATCATTCCCCGGTGGGGATGCCCACTTCAAATAAATAGTGATAGAGGAACACATTTTACATCCCAGGTGACTCAAGGAGTTGCTAAAACTCTTGCTATAGATTGGAAGTTTCACATACCATACCACCCACAGTCTTCAGG
>NC_134486.1:192510223-192600223 GCF_040206685.1 Ascaphus truei | reverse complement strand
ATGTCAGAGAATGTTCAGTCCGCGCTCTTGCTTCCTATGGATATGCAAAAGTGATTCCTCTCTTTCCTCTTGCAGCTCCTGTGATTCGAAGTGTCTCCCCTCACTTCAAAGATGGATCCCGGCGGAGAACTCCGTCGGCAGAGCCAGGCAACCAAAAAAGAAAACACAGGTGCGCACCAAGGTAAGAGTAATATAGTGTATTACAACAATAAAAAAAGTAAACACTTACATATAATAAAACTTTAATTCATCCAGGTCTGAGTGATATCTTCTTCTATTAGGCTCCACTATAGATGGTATGAAGGGGCGATGTCAAATTCCCTCCAGATGGCAGTCCAGACCGCGATTCCTCAAACGGACAGGCATCCACAGACGGCTTCAGAGAGCTTCTTTCCCACGCATGTGCACTTCACCCCATACCACGCCGACACCCATGGAGGCAGGATTGCAGTCAGTGCTACAGAGCCAGCCCCAGCGCGCGGGACTGCCATCTGGAGGGAATTTGACATCGCCCCTTCATACCATCTATAGTGGAGCCTAATAGAAGAGGATATCGCTCAGACCTGGATGAATTAAAGTTTTATTATATGTAAGTGTTTACTTTTTTTATTGTTGTAATACACTATATTACTCTTACCTTGGTGCACACCTGTGTTTTCTTTTTTGGTTTATGTATCATGTGTCTAGTATTATCCACGGTGCTATTCATATGCTTCTTTAAGCAAGTGTGTCTTAAGGTGGGTCTTAAAGGTGGATAGAGATGGTGACAGTCGAGCATTGAGGGGAAAGGCATTCCAGAGGTGTGGATCAGTCAGTGAGAAAGGTTTAAGGCGGAGAGGGCTTTAGATCCAAAGGGGGCAGAATGTTGCGTTGCTGTTTTCCTCAACTCTGCCTCCACAGTCTTGTCTTGCCGAACCTTGTTTGTGTACCGTCCCGGCTTGTTCCTTGGACTTCACAACCCGGTACTCCTGTCCACGGCTACTCCTGACCATCCGCTTCTCTCCTACCCTGACCTCGGCATTCGCACAATGACAACTCTCCACTCTCCTACCCTGACCCCGGCAAGAATAACGATGACCCGAACCTCTCCAACCCCGACCCGGCTACCTCGACATACCTACACTCCAGACGCACCCGCGTGGCTGTGGGTTGCGTTTATACCAATTCCCACCTCAGCTCCGAGGTCCCGCCTTGTTTGTGGTGAGCACAGCGTGACAGACATACACTGCCTGTTTATGTAAGAATAATGTGTATTTATTGTATGAAATAAAAAGATATAATATAAAGAATAACAAATCTTAATTTTTGTGTATTTACAGATTTCTTTCCACCAGAACCCCATTTCGAGGACTGGCATTCTCATTTATGATGGGTAGCACGACAGTTGCGAAAATAGTGTATCAGACCTGCAGTGTTATATACAGTGAATTTAATGCAGATTATATGCCCTTTCCCACTGTAGAAAGTTTGAGTGCTGTTGCTACAGAATTTTACAGTAAATTGAATTTTCCTAATTGCGTGGCCTGTATCAATGGAAAGCATATTCGTATAAAGAACCCAAAAAAATCTGGAACAATGTATTATAATTACAAACATTACCCTTCAATTGTATTGCAAGTAGTTGCTGATGCTAAATGTAAATTTATAGCAATTGATGCAAGCATTTATGGAAAGCAAAGTGATGGTGGTATGTGTGACGGTGAGGGCATAACCAGGCCATCAATAAAGGTATTATGTCCGGCTGGTTACCTCTGATCCAAATTTGGGGTTTTAGAGTGTCAGCTCTTGAACCCATTTGTTGTACATGCAATGTATGTGATTGTGCGACAATACAGAATGTATATGTGTTTTACCTTTCCAGGAGTGCCAGCAAGCAGAGACTGCTAGGCTATGAGTTTCAGGGGGGATTTTGCAGAGAAAGTCTTATCAGATTTTGCTTTGATAGTCGGGGTCCAGAGTTGCTGGGCCCCCCAATAATGTACCCGGGAGTCAGGTCAGGCAGCCCGGATACATGTAGGCACAATACTCCGGTCAAAATCCTGCTCTGGAAATGCTTTTGCGAATCACCACTAGGACTCCCTGCTTCAGCGCAGACCAGAAAGGTAAGCGGGGCATATGGGTGTAAAGTATCCCCAGAACGGTACCGGGGTCCCCCCAGTAACAGAGGGATCCCCAGTTCAACTACCATTTGACCAGCCCAGACTTTAAGGAGCCTAACCCAAAGGTGTTGCTTCTGACTGACAAGGTGGCAGAGGTGCCAAGTTGGTGCATGCCCTTGTCAGAATCTATATCCGTGCTTGCACGGCTTAGATTGACTGGTATCGCCCTGATTGGCTGGTAGGATTTCTCCCACGCTCGGATTGGCTGGAGTATTTCATGAATGAAGCTGAAATACTATAAGAAAGCCAGCAGCCAATCCGGTCGAGAGATTCACTCAGATTCTAAGCGCCAAGACAGCAGTGGCAAATTCAAAATCACCAAAACATGCTCTGAGAGAAATAGCAGCGAGCTGACTTCAGAAATTTCAAGGCGAGAAATTTTTGCAAACCAAAAAGAGTACCAGGACGTTTGGTATAATCTCCCGGTCAAGGTTTTTTTGGCATCTCTGGAGTGGATACAGCGGTGGCGTCAGGAGCTTCATGTCGATTTGCATTCCAGTGAGACAGAGTGATGGTGCAGAAAATAGGCGCTAAACTCTACTAGTGATCACTAATGATAAGGTGAAATATATAAACAATATAATATTTAGTGACTTTTAGTGACTCAATTGGTGCGAAAATAAAGTGATACATTTAAGGTTGCGACTCCCTGTCTTCACTGGTCCCAGAAGGTCGAATTGTACTCTCACAACCCAGGGGGAGCATGTGGAAAAAACAACAACAAGAAAAACAATCTAAGTGCAGACGGTAGAATCAAGTGTTCACTGGATGTCTTGGCTCATATGTGCAGCCTACTCACAAGATAACAGTAGTGTATGGGCAACAACAGGTTACTGGAAATGTGTCCAATCTTCTACACACCGGCATAGATTCACTCCAACCCGATTACCATTAGGATAATGGAACATGAGGACAGAGAAAAATACCCATGGTGCAGATCAATGATAAAATGGTTATCCTTTATAAAGAGACTTAAGAATGCGCACTTACAATAATAAAATGTTAAAACAGCATGTATCACTCTCAAGTGAATAGAGCATAAGTCGGATAGTGCCTCCGTTCTGTGTTGTGGTGGTTTCTACAGCACTCCGCCGTCTCCTGCAGTCCTCTCAGCAGCGTTTAGGTAACTCAGCTTCGCTCGCAGTCTCCGATGCGTCACGTCACTTCCGGCAAGGCTTCTGTGATTGACGGCGGCTCGGCACCAATCCTCTCCAGCTCTGGGCGGTCCTAATCTACGCGTTTCGCCAATAGAATGTTCGGCTTCATCAGGATCCTCTAGCATCCTAGTTTTTAATTGTCTAGTGGTGCGGCCTATAGTACATATTGTAAGCCGCATGGACATTCCAATAGATAAATGATATAATTGGATTGACAATTTATCAGATGTCTAATTGGAAATGTCTCCTTTGTGACATGAGAACAGAAATCTTTGGCCCTATTTACCTCATTTGGACAGGCTTTACAGTGAAGACATGTAAAAAAGCCTTTTGGATTAGTGTCATGTGAGTGATTTGTTCACCTAAATCACTAGCACATCACTTACACTGGGTTATTCCTGGTTTTATTGTTAAGACTCTATTGTGCATTATTTATTTATTTCATTCACTAGACACGGTACACTAGATACTGTTATTTATATGCTGCACTGAGAAGCTTTACATTGTTGTTTTATGTTCTGCACTTCTCTTTTTCACTGTATTACATTGATCACAAAGCCTGATCTGCAGTGCATGCTCAGAGAAATGCAAGTGTCTTTAAAGTCAGCTCTGAACAGAGCTGTTATAGAATTTAAGGCAGAGGTTGCTTCACTGGCAAAAAGAACCACAGAGCTGGAAAATAAAATGGATGTCGCCTTACAGAACCAGGTAAATATGGATGATGAGGTCCTGCGTCTCAGTGAAGAGATGAGAGCTATGCAAGACGGTATGTATGATCTTGAGAATAGGGAACAAAGGCAGAACCTACGAATCCGCCATATCCCTGAGTCAGTGTCTGCGGACGCCCTGCAGCCATATCTTAAAAGGCACCTCTTGTCAATAGATCCTCAACTACAAGACAATGAACTTATGATGGACAGAGCTCACAGAGTGTTGGGTCCGAGATTTGACGATCCTAAACGAAGCAGAGATCTGGTCCTAAGGCTCCATCAATATATGACCAAGGAAAAGATTATAAAGGGACGCAGAAATAGAGGCTCAATTGAATTCGAAAATGACTTTATCCAGATTTTCCAGGACCTGTCCAGGCTGACAATAGATCGATGAAAAGGACTGCGCCTTTGGAAAAAGGGATTCGGTATTGTTGGGCCTTCCCGTTCCGCCTTGCAGTCATCCGCAAGGGCAAACAGATCTCGCTCCGGTGTCCTGAGGAACCTGCTCAGCTTTAAATCTTGTCCCCAAAGATAGATCAGACCAACAATGAGGAGCCCGAAGTGAGAATATGGAGGATGATCGATCGATCGACCGAGGGAGCATATTTTTCAGGTACAATCTCCTACATAGCCTACACCTGTGTCCCGCACCTCTGCCTATCCGTGCTCCCGCTGAGGATGCTCCTCCATTCCACCCCTTCTCCCATTGATCCCTCATTTCCTTATATGCTCAGCTGTGCCACTGGCACATCGGCTAAGCACACATGTCTTTATTTATATAGCGCCATTAATGTACATAGCACTTCACAGTAGTAATACACGTGACAATCATATAAATAACAAATAATACAAATATCAATATCATGAGAAAAAGTGATTTAAACATAAAAGTAACCTTTCGGAAGAGGAGTCCCTGCTCCGAGGAGCTTACAACCTAATTGGTAGGTAGGAAAAACGTACAGAGACAGTAGGAGGGAATTCTGGTAAGTGTGTTTGCAGGGGCCAAGCTTTATGTATCATGTCAGAGAATGTTCCGTCCGCGCTCTTGCTTCCTATGGATATGGAAAAGTGATTCCTCTCTTTCCTCTTGCAGCTCCTGTGATTCGAAGTGTCTCCCCTCACTTCAAAGATGGATCCCGGCGGAGAACTCCGTCGGCAGAGCCAGGCAACCAAAAAATAAAACACAGGTGCGCACCAAGGTAAGAGTAATATAGTGTATTACAACAATTAAAAAAGTAAACACTTACATATAATAAAACTTTAATTCATCCAGGTCTGAGCGATATCCTCTTCTATTAGGCTTCACTATAGATGGTATGAAGGGGCGATGTCAAATTCCCTCCAGATGGCAGTCCCGGCCGCGATTCCTGAAATGGACAGGCATCCACAGACGACTTCAGAGAGCTTCTTTCCCACGCATGTGCACTTCGCCCCATACCACGCCGACACCCATGGAGGCAGGATTGCAGTCAGTGCTACAGAGCCAGCCCCAGCGCGCGGGACTGCCATCTGGAGGGAATTTGACATCGCCCCTTCATACCATCTATAGTGGAGCCTAATAGAAGAGGATATCGCTCAGACCTGGATGAATTAAAGTTTTATTATATGTAAGTGTTTACTTTTTTTATTGTTGTAATACACTATATTACTCTTACCTTGGTGCACACCTGTGTTTTCTTTTTTGGTTTATGTATCATGTGTCTAGTATTATCCACGGTGCTATTCATATGCTTCTTTAAGCAAGTGTGTCTTAAGGTGGGTCTTAAAGGTGGATAGAGATGGTGACAGTCGAGCATTGAGGGGAAAGGCATTCCAGAGGTGTGGATCAGTCAGTGAGAAAGGTTTAAGGCGGAGAGGGCTTTAGATACAAAGGGGGCAGAATGTTGCGTTG
This sequence comes from Ascaphus truei, assembly GCF_040206685.1. Taxonomy (NCBI): domain Eukaryota; kingdom Metazoa; phylum Chordata; class Amphibia; order Anura; family Ascaphidae; genus Ascaphus; species Ascaphus truei. The sequence goes on along the minus strand of NC_134486.1, from coordinate 192,594,303 downwards.
CTGTTTTCCTCAACTCTGCCTCCACAGTCTTGTCTTGCCGAACCTTGTTTGTGTACCGTCCCGGCTTGTTCCTTGGACTTCACAACCCGGTACTCCTGTCCACGGCTACTCCTGACCATCCGCTTCTCTCCTACCCTGACCTCGGCATTCGCACAATGACAACTCTCCCCTCTCCTACCCTGACCCTGGCAAGAATAACGATGACCCGTACCTCTCCAACCCCGACCCGGCTACCTCGACATACCTACACTCCAGACGCACCCTCGTGGCTGTGGGTTGCGTTTATACCAATTCCCACCTCAGCTCCGAGGTCCCGCCTTGTTTGTGGTGAGCACAGCGTGACAGACATACACTGCCTGTTTATGTAAGAATAATGTGTATTTATTGTATGAAATAAACAGATATAATATAAAGAATAACAAATCTTAATTTTTGTGTATTTACAGATTTCTTTCCACCAGAACCCCATTTCGAGGACTGGCATTCTCATTTATGATGGGTAGCACGACAGTTGCGAAAATAGTGTATCAGACCTGCAGTGTTATATACAGTGAATTTAATGCAGATCATATGCCCTTTCCCACTGTAGAAAGTTTGAGTGCTGTTGCTACAGAATTTTACAGTAAATTGAATTTTCCTAATTGCGTGGCCTGTATCAATGGAAAGCATATTCGTATAAAGAACCCAAAAAAATCTGGAACCATGTATTATAATTACATACATTACCCTTCAATTGTATTGCAAGTAGTTGCTGATGCTAAATGTAAATTTATAGCAATTGATGCAAGCATTTATGGAAAGCAAAGTGATGGTGGTGTGTGTGACGGTGAGGGCGTAACCAGGCCATCAATAAAGGTATTATGTCCGGCTGGTTACCTCTGATCCAAATTTGGGGTTTTAGAGTGTCAGCTCTTGAACCCATTTGTTGTACATGCAATGTATGTGATTGTGCGACAATACAGAATGTATATGTGTTTTACCTTTCCAGGAGTGCCAGCAAGCAGAGATTGCTAGGCTATGAGTTTCAGGGGAGATTTTGCAGAGAAAGTCTTATCAGATTTTGCTTTGATAGTCGGGGTCCAGAGTTGCTGGGCCCCCCAATAATGTACCCGGGAGTCAGGTCAGGCAGCCCGGATACATGTAGGCACAATACTCCGGTCAAAATCCTGCTCTGGAAATGCTTTTGCGAATCACCACAAGGACTCCCTGCTTCAGCGCAGATCAGAAAGGTAAGCGGGGCATATGGGTGTAAAGTATCCCCAGAACGGTACCGGGGTCCCCCCAGTAACAGAGGGATCCCCAGTTCAACTACCTTTTGCCCAGCCCAGACTTTGAGGAGCCTAACCCAAAGGTGTTGCTTCTGACTGACAAGGTGGCAGAGGTGCCAAGTTGGTGCATGCCCTTGTCAGAATCCGTATCCATGCTTGCACGGCTTAGATTGACTGGTAACGCCCTGATTGGCTGGTAGGATTTCTCCCACGCTCGGATTGGCTGGAGTATTTCATGAATGAAGCTGAAATACTATAAGAAAGCCAGCAGCCAATCCGGTCGAGAGATTCACTCAGATTCTAAGCGCCAAGACAGCAGTGGCAAATTCAAAATCACCAAAACATGCTCTGAGAGAAATAGCAGCGAGCTGACTTCAGAAATTTCAAGGCGAGAAATTTTTGCAAACCAAAAAGAGTACCAGGACGTTTGGTATAATCTCCCGGTCAAGGGTTTTTTGGCATCTCTGGAGTGGATACAGCGGTGGCGTCAGGAACTTCATGTCGATTTGCGTTCCAGTGAGACAGAGTGATGGTGCAGAAAATAGGCGCTAAACTCTACTAGTGATCACTAATGATAAAGTGAAATATATAAACAATATAATATTTAGTGACTTTTAGTGACTCAATTGGTGCGAAAATAAAGTGATATATTTAAGGTTGCGACTCCCTGCTTAAACACTCTGGAAGGGACTGTCTTCACTGGTCCCAGAAGGTCGAATTGTACTCTCACAACCCAGGGGGAGCATGTGGAAAAAACAACAACAAGAAAAACAATCTAAGTGCAGACGGTAGAATCAAGTGTTCACTGGATGTCTTGGCTCATATGTGCAGCCTACTCACAAGATAACAGTAGTGTATGGGCAACAACAGGTTACTGGAAATGTGTCCAATCTTCTACACACCGGCATAGATTCACTCCAACCCGATTACCATTAGGATAATGGAACATGAGGACAGAGAAAAATACCCATGGTGCAGATCAATGATAAAATGGTTATACTTTATAAAGAGACTTAAGAATGCGCACTTACAATAATAAAATGTTAAAACAGCATGTATCACTCTCAAGTGAATAGAGCATAAGTCGGATAGTGCCTCCGTTCTGTGTTGTGGTGGTTTCTACAGCACTCCGCCGTCTCCTGCAGTCCTCTCAGCAGCGTTTAGGTAACTCGGCTTCGCTCACAGTCTCCGATGCGTCACGTCACTTCCGGCAAGGCTTCTGTGATTGACGGCGGCTCGGCACCAATCCTCTCCAGCTCTGGGCGGTCCTACTCTACGCGTTTCGCCAATAGAATGTTCGGCTTCATCAGGATCCTCTAGCATCCTAGTTTTTAATTGTCTAGTGGTGCGGCCTATAGTACATATTGTAAGCCGCATGGACATTCCAATAGATAAATGATATAATTGGATTGACAATTTATCAGATGTCTAATTGGAAATGTCTCCTTTGTGACATGAGAACAGAAATCTTTGGCCCTACTTACCCAATTTTGACAGGCTTTACAGTGAAGACATGTAAAAAAGTCTTTTGGATTAGTGTTATGTGAGTGATTTGTTCACCTAAATCACTAGCACATCACTTACACTGGGTTATTCCTGGTTTTATTGTTAAGACTCTATTGTGAATTATTTATTTATTTCATTCACTAGACACGGTACACTAGATACTGTTATTTATATGCTGCACTGAGAAGCTTTACATTGTTGTTTTATGTTCTGCGCTTCTCTTTTTCACTGTATTACATTGATCACAAAGCCTGATCTGCAGTGCATGCTCAGAGAAATGCAAGTGTCTTTAAAGTCAGCTCTGAACAGAGCTGTTATAGAATTTAAGGCAGAGGTTGCTTCACTGGCAAAGAGAACCACGGAGCTGGAAAATAAAATGGATGTCGCCTTACAGAACCAGGTAAATATGGATGATGAGGTCCTGCGTCTCAGTGAAGAGATGAGAGCTATGCAAGACGGTATGTATGATCTTGAGAATAGGGAACAAAGGCAGAACCTACGAATCCGCCATATCCCTGAGTCAGTGTCTGCGGACGCCCTGCAGCCATATCTTAAAAGGCACCTCTTGTCAATAGATCCTCAACTACAAGACAATGAACTTATGATGGACAGAGCTCACGATCCTAAACGAAGCAGAGATCTGGTCCTAAGGCTCCATCAATATATGACCAAGGAAAAAGATTATAAAGGGACGCAGAAATAGAGGCTCAATTGAATTCGAAAATGACTTTATCCAGATTTTCCAGGACCTGTCCAGGCTGACAATAGATCGATGAAAAGGACTGCGCCTTTGGAAAAAGGGATTCGGTATTGTTGGGCCTTCCCGTTCCGCCTTGCAGTCATCCGCAAGGGCAAACAGATCTCGCTCCGGTGTCCTGAGGAACCTGCTCAGCTTTAAATCTTGTCCCCAAAGATAGATCAGACCAACAATGAGGAGCCCGAAGTGAGAATATGGAGGATGATCGATCGATCGACCGAGGGAGCATATTTTTCAGGTACAATCTCCTACATAGCCTACACCTGTCTCCTGCACCTCTGCCTATCCGTGCTCCCGCTGAGGATGCTCCTCCATTCCACCCCTTCTCCCATTGATCCCTCATTTCCTTATATGCTCAGCTGTGCTACTGGCACATCGGCTAAGCACACATGTCTTTATTTATATAGCGCCATTAATGTACATAGCACTTCACAGTAGTAATACATGTGACAATCATATAAATAACAAATAATACAAATATCAATATCATGAGAAAAAGTGATTTAAACATAAAAGTAACCTTTCGGAAGAGGAGTCCCTGCTCCGAGGAGCTTACAACCTAATTGGTAGGTAGGAAAAACGTACAGAGACAGTAGGAGGGAATTCTGGTAAGTGTGTTTGCAGGGGCCAAGCTATATGTATCATGTCAGAGAATGTTCAGTCCGCGCTCTTGCTTCCTATGGATACACTGGCGACACACTTTATTCGAGCTCGGCTAGTCCCACGAATTCGGGTATACCCGGGTGTATTGAGGTTTGTGACTGTTTTCTGCCCGAGTGCATTGGGTTATTTTCCAGCAAGGATTGAAGCATTTTATTCCCGCTGGCTGCAATACTACACAGTATATATATATATATACTGCATTACAATTCATGAATTTATGCCATCTGGTAGACACGCGAAGCATTGCAGCCTATTAAATCCTAATCATTATCATTTAACAGATCAGCCGCCCATCAGCCAGGCATGAACCCAGGCTGGGAAGGCAAACGCAACGGGGCTTGTCAGAGGTGAGGAGCGGCGCATTCCAGGTATCTGCCAGGTACATACTGGGTATTTGCTCGAATAAAGTGTGTCGGTGCAGTATGCAAAAGTGATTCCTCTCTTTCCTCTTGCAGCTCCTGTGATTCGAAGTGTCTCCCCTCACTTCAAAGATGGATCCCGGCGGAGAACTCCGTCGGCAGAGCCAGGCAACCAAAAAAGAAAACACAGGTGCGCACCAAGGTAAGAGTAATATAGTGTATTACAACAATAAAAAAAGTAAACACTTACATATAATAAAACTTTAATTCATCCAGGTCTGAGTGATATCTTCTTCTATTAGGCTTCACTATAGATGGTATGAAGGGGCGATGTCAAATTCCCTCCAGATGGCAGTCCAGACCGCGATTCCTCAAACGGACAGGCATCCACAGACGGCTTCAGAGAGCTTCTTTCCCACGCATGTGCACTTCACCCCATACCACGCCGACACCCATGGAGGCAGGATTGCAGTCAGTGCTACAGAGCCAGCCCCAGCGCGCGGGACTGCCATCTGGAGGGAATTTGACATCGCCCCTTCATACCATCTATAGTGGAGCCTAATAGAAGAGGATATCGCTCAGACCTGGATGAATTAAAGTTTTATTATATGTACGTGTTTACTTTTTTTATTGTTGTAATACACTATATTACTCTTACCTTGGTGCACACCTGTGTTTTCTTTTTTGGTTTATGTATCATGTGTCTAGTATTATCCACGGTGCTATTCATATGCTTCTTTAAGCAAGTGTGTCTTAAGGTGGGTCTTAAAGGTGGATAGAGATGGTGACAGTCGAGCATTGAGGGGAAAGGCATTCCAGAGGTGTGGATCAGTCAGTGAGAAAGGTTTAAGGCGGAGAGGGCTTTAGATACAAAGGGGGCAGAATGTTGCGTTGCTGTTTTCCTCAACTCTGCCTCCACAGTCTTGTCTTGCCGAACCTTGTTTGTGTACCATCCCGGCTTGTTCCTTGGACTTCACAACCCGGTACTCCTGTCCACGGCTACTCCTGACCATCCGCTTCTCTCCTACCCTGACCTCGGCATTCGCACAATGACAACTCTCCCCTCTCCTACCCTGACCCCGGCAAGAATAACGATGACCCGTACCTCTCCAACCCCGACCCGGCTACCTCGACATACCTACACTCCAGACGCACCCTCGTGGCTGTGGGTTGCGTTTATACCAATTCCCACCTCAGCTCCGAGGTCCCGCCTTGTTTGTGGTGAGCACAGCGTGACAGACATACACTGCCTGTTTATGTAAGAATAATGTGTATTTATTGTATGAAATAAAAAGATATAATATAAAGAATAACAAATCTTAATTTTTGTGTATTTACAGATTTCTTTCCACCAGAACCCCATTTCGAGGACTGGCATTCTCATTTATGATGGGTAGCACGACAGTTGCGAAAATAGTGTATCAGACCTGCAGTGTTATATACAGTGAATTTAATGCAGATTATATGCCCTTTCCCACTGTAGAAAGTTTGAGTGCTGTTGCTACAGAATTTTACAGTAAATTGAATTTTCCTAATTGCGTGGCCTGTATCAATGGAAAGCATATTCGTATAAAGAACCCAAAAAAATCTGGAACAATGTATTATAATTACAAACATTACCCTTCAATTGTATTGCAAGTAGTTGCTGATGCTAAATGTAAATTTATAGCAATTGATGCAAGCATTTATGGAAAGCAAAGTGATGGTGGTATGTGTGACGGTGAGGGCATAACCAGGCCATCAATAAAGGTATTATGTCCGGCTGGTTACCTCTGATCCAAATTTGGGGTTTTAGAGTGTCAGCTCTTGAACCCATTTGTTGTACATGCAATGTATGTGATTGTGCGACAATACAGAATGTATATGTGTTTTACCTTTCCAGGAGTGCCAGCAAGCAGAGACTGCTAGGCTATGAGTTTCAGGGGGGATTTTGCAGAGAAAGTCTTATCAGATTTTGCTTTGATAGTCGGGGTCCAGAGTTGCTGGGCCCCCCAATAATGTACCCGGGAGTCAGGTCAGGCAGCCCGGATACATGTAGGCACAATACTCCGGTCAAAATCCTGCTCTGGAAATGCTTTTGCGAATCACCACTAGGACTCCCTGCTTCAGCGCAGACCAGAAAGGTAAGCGGGGCATATGGGTGTAAAGTATCCCCAGAACGGTACCGGGGTCCCCCCAGTAACAGAGGGATCCCCAGTTCAACTACCATTTGACCAGCCCAGACTTTAAGGAGCCTAACCCAAAGGTGTTGCTTCTGACTGACAAGGTGGCAGAGGTGCCAAGTTGGTGCATGCCCTTGTCAGAATCTATATCCGTGCTTGCACGGCTTAGATTGACTGGTATCGCCCTGATTGGCTGGTAGGATTTCTCCCACGCTCGGATTGGCTGGAGTATTTCATGAATGAAGCTGAAATACTATAAGAAAGCCAGCAGCCAATCCGGTCGAGAGATTCACTCAGATTCTAAGCGCCAAGACAGCAGTGGCAAATTCAAAATCACCAAAACATGCTCTGAGAGAAATAGCAGCGAGCTAACTTCAGAAATTTCAAGGCGAGAAATTTTTGCAAACCAAAAAGAGTACCAGGACGTTTGGTATAATCTCCCGGTCAAGGTTTTTTTGGCATCTCTGGAGTGGATACAGCGGTGGCGTCAGGAGCTTCATGTCGATTTGCATTCCAGTGAGACAGAGTGATGGTGCAGAAAATAGGCGCTAAACTCTACTAGTGATCACTAATGATAAGGTGAAATATATAAACAATATAATATTTAGTGACTTTTAGTGACTCAATTGGTGCGAAAATAAAGTGATACATTTAAGGTTGCGACTCCCTGTCTTCACTGGTCCCAGAAGGTCGAATTGTACTCTCACAACCCAGGGGGAGCATGTGGAAAAAACAACAACAAGAAAAACAATCTAAGTGCAGACGGTAGAATCAAGTGTTCACTGGATGTCTTGGCTCATATGTGCAGCCTACTCACAAGATAACAGTAGTGTATGGGCAACAACAGGTTACTGGAAATGTGTCCAATCTTCTACACACCGGCATAGATTCACTCCAACCCGATTACCATTAGGATAATGGAACATGAGGACAGAGAAAAATACCCATGGTGCAGATCAATGATAAAATGGTTATCCTTTATAAAGAGACTTAAGAATGCGCACTTACAATAATAAAATGTTAAAACAGCATGTATCACTCTCAAGTGAATAGAGCATAAGTCGGATAGTGCCTCCGTTCTGTGTTGTGGTGGTTTCTACAGCACTCCGCCGTCTCCTGCAGTCCTCTCAGCAGCGTTTAGGTAACTCAGCTTCGCTCGCAGTCTCCGATGCGTCACGTCACTTCCGGCAAGGCTTCTGTGATTGACGGCGGCTCGGCACCAATCCTCTCCAGCTCTGGGCGGTCCTAATCTACGCGTTTCGCCAATAGAATGTTCGGCTTCATCAGGATCCTCTAGCATCCTAGTTTTTAATTGTCTAGTGGTGCGGCCTATAGTACATATTGTAAGCCGCATGGACATTCCAATAGATAAATGATATAATTGGATTGACAATTTATCAGATGTCTAATTGGAAATGTCTCCTTTGTGACATGAGAACAGAAATCTTTGGCCCTATTTACCTCATTTGGACAGGCTTTACAGTGAAGACATGTAAAAAAGCCTTTTGGATTAGTGTCATGTGAGTGATTTGTTCACCTAAATCACTAGCACATCACTTACACTGGGTTATTCCTGGTTTTATTGTTAAGACTCTATTGTGCATTATTTATTTATTTCATTCACTAGACACGGTACACTAGATACTGTTATTTATATGCTGCACTGAGAAGCTTTACATTGTTGTTTTATGTTCTGCACTTCTCTTTTTCACTGTATTACATTGATCACAAAGCCTGATCTGCAGTGCATGCTCAGAGAAATGCAAGTGTCTTTAAAGTCAGCTCTGAACAGAGCTGTTATAGAATTTAAGGCAGAGGTTGCTTCACTGGCAAAGAGAACCACAGAGCTGGAAAATAAAATGGATGTCGCCTTACAGAACCAGGTAAATATGGATGATGAGGTCCTGCGTCTCAGTGAAGAGATGAGAGCTATGCAAGACGGTATGTATGATCTTGAGAATAGGGAACAAAGGCAGAACCTACGAATCCGCCATATCCCTGAGTCAGTGTCTGCGGACGCCCTGCAGCCATATCTTAAAAGGCACCTCTTGTCAATAGATCCTCAACTACAAGACAATGAACTTATGATGGACAGAGCTCACGATCCTAAACGAAGCAGAGATCTGGTCCTAAGGCTCCATCAATATATGACCAAGGAAAAGATTATAAAGGGACGCAGAAAGAGAGGCTCAATTGAATTCGAAAATGACTTTATCCAGATTTTCCAGGACCTGTCCAGGCTGACAATAGATCGATGAAAAGGACTGCGCCTTTGGAAAAAGGGATTCGGTATTGTTGGGCCTTCCCGTTCCGCCTTGCAGTCATCCGCAAGGGCAAACAGATCTCGCTCCGGTGTCCTGAGGAACCTGCTCAGCTTTAAATCTTGTCCCCAAAGATAGATCAGACCAACAATGAGGAGCCCGAAGTGAGAATATGGAGGATGATCGATCGATCGACCGAGGGAGCATATTTTTCAGGTACAATCTCCTACATAGCCTACACCTGTCTCCTGCACCTCTGCCTATCCGTGCTCCCGCTGAGGATGCTCCTCCATTCCACCCCTTCTCCCATTGATCCCTCATTTCCTTATATGCTCAGCTGTGCTACTGGCACATCGGCTAAGCACACATGTCTTTATTTATATAGCGCCATTAATGTACATAGCACTTCACAGTAGTAATACATGTGACAATCATATAAATAACAAATAATACAAATATCAATATCATGAGAAAAAGTGATTTAAACATAAAAGTAACCTTTCGGAAGAGGAGTCCCTGCTCCGAGGAGCTTACAACCTAATTGGTAGGTAGGAAAAACGTACAGAGACAGTAGGAGGGAATTCTGGTAAGTGTGTTTGCAGGGGCCAAGCTATATGTATCATGTCAGAGAATGTTCAGTCCGCGCTCTTGCTTCCTATGGATATGCAAAAGTGATTCCTCTCTTTCCTCTTGCAGCTCCTGTGATTCGAAGTGTCTCCCCTCACTTCAAAGATGGATCCCGGCGGAGAACTCCGTCGGCAGAGCCAGGCAACCAAAAAAGAAAACACAGGTGCGCACCAAGGTAAGAGTAATATAGTGTATTACAACAATAAAAAAAGTAAACACTTACATATAATAAAACTTTAATTCATCCAGGTCTGAGTGATATCTTCTTCTATTAGGCTCCACTATAGATGGTATGAAGGGGCGATGTCAAATTCCCTCCAGATGGCAGTCCAGACCGCGATTCCTCAAACGGACAGGCATCCACAGACGGCTTCAGAGAGCTTCTTTCCCACGCATGTGCACTTCACCCCATACCACGCCGACACCCATGGAGGCAGGATTGCAGTCAGTGCTACAGAGCCAGCCCCAGCGCGCGGGACTGCCATCTGGAGGGAATTTGACATCGCCCCTTCATACCATCTATAGTGGAGCCTAATAGAAGAGGATATCGCTCAGACCTGGATGAATTAAAGTTTTATTATATGTAAGTGTTTACTTTTTTTATTGTTGTAATACACTATATTACTCTTACCTTGGTGCACACCTGTGTTTTCTTTTTTGGTTTATGTATCATGTGTCTAGTATTATCCACGGTGCTATTCATATGCTTCTTTAAGCAAGTATGTCTTAAGGTGGGTCTTAAAGGTGGATAGAGATGGTGACAGTCGAGCATTGAGGGGAAAGGCATTCCAGAGGTGTGGATCAGTCAGTGAAAAAGGTTTAAGGCGGAGAGGGCTTTAGATACAAAGGGGGCAGAATGTTGCGTTGCTGTTTTCCTCAACTCTGCCTCCACAGTCTTGTCTTGCCGAACCTTGTTTGTGTACCGTCCCGGCTTGTTCCTTGGACTTCACAACCCGGTACTCCTGTCCACGGCTACTCCTGACCATCCGCTTCTCTCCTACCCTGACCTCGGCATTCGCACAATGACAACTCTCCCCTCTCCTACCCTGACCCCGGCAAGAATAACGATGACCCGTACCTCTCCAACCCCGACCCGGCTACCTCGACATACCTACACTCCAGACGCACCCTCGTGGCTGTGGGTTGCGTTTATACCAATTCCCACCTCAGCTCCGAGGTCCCGCCTTGTTTGTGGTGAGCACAGCGTGACAGACATACACTGCCTGTTTATGTAAGAATAATGTGTATTTATTGTATGAAATAAAAAGATATAATATAAAGAATAACAAATCTTAATTTTTGTGTATTTACAGATTTCTTTCCACCAGAACCCCATTTCGAGGACTGGCATTCTCATTTATGATGGGTAGCACGACAGTTGCGAAAATAGTGTATCAGACCTGCAGTGTTATATACAGTGAATTTAATGCAGATTATATGCCCTTTCCCACTGTAGAAAGTTTGAGTGCTGTTGCTACAGAATTTTACAGTAAATTGAATTTTCCTAATTGCGTGGCCTGTATCAATGGAAAGCATATTCGTATAAAGAACCCAAAAAAATCTGGAACAATGTATTATAATTACAAACATTACCCTTCAATTGTATTGCAAGTAGTTGCTGATGCTAAATGTAAATTTATAGCAATTGATGCAAGCATTTATGGAAAGCAAAGTGATGGTGGTATGTGTGACGGTGAGGGCATAACCAGGCCATCAATAAAGGTATTATGTCCGGCTGGTTACCTCTGATCCAAATTTGGGGTTTTAGAGTGTCAGCTCTTGAACCCATTTGTTGTACATGCAATGTATGTGATTGTGCGACAATACAGAATGTATATGTGTTTTACCTTTCCAGGAGTGCCAGCAAGCAGAGACTGCTAGGCTATGAGTTTCAGGGGGGATTTTGCAGAGAAAGTCTTATCAGATTTTGCTTTGATAGTCGGGGTCCAGAGTTGCTGGGCCCCCCAATAATGTACCCGGGAGTCAGGTCAGGCAGCCCGGATACATGTAGGCACAATACTCCGGTCAAAATCCTGCTCTGGAAATGCTTTTGCGAATCACCACTAGGACTCCCTGCTTCAGCGCAGACCAGAAAGGTAAGCGGGGCATATGGGTGTAAAGTATCCCCAGAACGGTACCGGGGTCCCCCCAGTAACAGAGGGATCCCCAGTTCAACTACCATTTGACCAGCCCAGACTTTAAGGAGCCTAACCCAAAGGTGTTGCTTCTGACTGACAAGGTGGCAGAGGTGCCAAGTTGGTGCATGCCCTTGTCAGAATCTATATCCGTGCTTGCACGGCTTAGATTGACTGGTATCGCCCTGATTGGCTGGTAGGATTTCTCCCACGCTCGGATTGGCTGGAGTATTTCATGAATGAAGCTGAAATACTATAAGAAAGCCAGCAGCCAATCCGGTCGAGAGATTCACTCAGATTCTAAGCGCCAAGACAGCAGTGGCAAATTCAAAATCACCAAAACATGCTCTGAGAGAAATAGCAGCGAGCTGACTTCAGAAATTTCAAGGCGAGAAATTTTTGCAAACCAAAAAGAGTACCAGGACGTTTGGTATAATCTCCCGGTCAAGGTTTTTTTGGCATCTCTGGAGTGGATACAGCGGTGGCGTCAGGAGCTTCATGTCGATTTGCATTCCAGTGAGACAGAGTGATGGTGCAGAAAATAGGCGCTAAACTCTACTAGTGATCACTAATGATAAGGTGAAATATATAAACAATATAATATTTAGTGACTTTTAGTGACTCAATTGGTGCGAAAATAAAGTGATACATTTAAGGTTGCGACTCCCTGTCTTCACTGGTCCCAGAAGGTCGAATTGTACTCTCACAACCCAGGGGGAGCATGTGGAAAAAACAACAACAAGAAAAACAATCTAAGTGCAGACGGTAGAATCAAGTGTTCACTGGATGTCTTGGCTCATATGTGCAGCCTACTCACAAGATAACAGTAGTGTATGGGCAACAACAGGTTACTGGAAATGTGTCCAATCTTCTACACACCGGCATAGATTCACTCCAACCCGATTACCATTAGGATAATGGAACATGAGGACAGAGAAAAATACCCATGGTGCAGATCAATGATAAAATGGTTATCCTTTATAAAGAGACTTAAGAATGCGCACTTACAATAATAAAATGTTAAAACAGCATGTATCACTCTCAAGTGAATAGAGCATAAGTCGGATAGTGCCTCCGTTCTGTGTTGTGGTGGTTTCTACAGCACTCCGCCGTCTCCTGCAGTCCTCTCAGCAGCGTTTAGGTAACTCAGCTTCGCTCGCAGTCTCCGATGCGTCACGTCACTTCCGGCAAGGCTTCTGTGATTGACGGCGGCTCGGCACCAATCCTCTCCAGCTCTGGGCGGTCCTAATCTACGCGTTTCGCCAATAGAATGTTCGGCTTCATCAGGATCCTCTAGCATCCTAGTTTTTAATTGTCTAGTGGTGCGGCCTATAGTACATATTGTAAGCCGCATGGACATTCCAATAGATAAATGATATAATTGGATTGACAATTTATCAGATGTCTAATTGGAAATGTCTCCTTTGTGACATGAGAACAGAAATCTTTGGCCCTATTTACCTCATTTGGACAGGCTTTACAGTGAAGACATGTAAAAAAGCCTTTTGGATTAGTGTCATGTGAGTGATTTGTTCACCTAAATCACTAGCACATCACTTACACTGGGTTATTCCTGGTTTTATTGTTAAGACTCTATTGTGCATTATTTATTTATTTCATTCACTAGACACGGTACACTAGATACTGTTATTTATATGCTGCACTGAGAAGCTTTACATTGTTGTTTTATGTTCTGCGCTTCTCTTTTTCACTGTATTACATTGATCACAAAGCCTGATCTGCAGTGCATGCTCAGAGAAATGCAAGTGTCTTTAAAGTCAGCTCTGAACAGAGCTGTTATAGAATTTAAGGCAGAGGTTGCTTCACTGGCAAAGAGAACCACGGAGCTGGAAAATAAAATGGATGTCGCCTTACAGAACCAGGTAAATATGGATGATGAGGTCCTGCGTCTCAGTGAAGAGATGAGAGCTATGCAAGACGGTATGTATGATCTTGAGAATAGGGAACAAAGGCAGAACCTACAAATCCGCCATATCCCTGAGTCAGTGTCTGCGGACGCCCTGCAGCCATATCTTAAAAGGCACCTCTTGTCAATAGATCCTCAACTACAAGACAATGAACTTATGATGGACAGAGCTCACGATCCTAAACGAAGCAGAGATCTGGTCCTAAGGCTCCATCAATATATGACCAAGGAAAATATTATAAAGGGACGCAGAAATAGAGGCTCAATTGAATTCGAAAATGACTTTATCCAGATTTTCCAGGACCTGTCCAGGCTGACAATAGATCGATGAAAAGGACTGTGCCTTTGGAAAAAGGGATTCGGTATTGTTGGGCCTTCCCGTTCCGCCTTGCAGTCATCCGCAAGGGCAAACAGATCTCGCTCCAGTGTCCTGAGGAACCTGCTCAGCTTTAAATCTTGTCCCCAAAGATAGATCAGACCAACAATGAGGAGCCCGAAGTGAGAATATGGAGGATGATCGATCGACCGAGGGAGCAATGGCTGTAGATGAAAGGGTTAAGACCGGCTGTGTCTCTGGAGAGGCCCCTTTTGGTTTCTCCGCGTTCGAGTCCGAAGCGGTCTCCCTTGCCGATGGTCAGGTAACACGTGACGACGCAAAGAAATCTATGTTGGAATTCTAGCTGTTGTTCTCCTTTATCTATTCTCCCCCTGTTTCCCCCTCTTGACTTTTCTATTTTATTATACAGTAGGAATGGCTTTATCTGTGAACTGGAACCTGTTGCTCGCGGCCCAAGCCCTGATCTGTCGCAGATGATATGTCGATGAAGCTGGAGAATGAGCGAACTAGGGACCTGGGTAGTGGGTGAGTGGGCTTTGGCCCTAAGACTATGAAGCAACAGAGATTATTGAGGGTTGGCCCCCACACTTGCACCCAGGTTACATACACACAGAACGATATGCTCGATCGAAGGACAAGAGCAAACTCCTGAGATTATTTAGATCCTACACATTTATAGTGGTATCATAGTAGGAAAAGCTATATATGTTTATGTGGTGCACAAAAAGTAGAAATTGTTGTATTTGTTAAGTTTCTATATTCTGACCAAGTCACGGCGTAGGTCTGATCGGGAGGCTGAGAGTGGCAGGGGGCGGGGTGTGGGGAGTGGGAAGACCTGCATGCCTAACAGTGGGGCACCCTCAGTGTGGCCATATGCCCGTCAGACTAAGTAGGGTCTGGCCGCAAACCTGGGATGAGTGTCTGGTTACACTCATCTTATCTTATAATTTAGTTTTTATTTTCCCCCAAGTTCTCAAAGTGGAAAAGTACCCTCCTTTTTTTCCTTTTTCCCATTTATAGCCCACAACCATCAAACTGTTTCAAGCACAACTTTCACATGAGAGCGAGAGAAAGAGAAAGAGAGATATAACACCGGGAATGGCTAGCCAAGTCCCATTGAAATTAGTGTCCCTGAATGTTAAGGGTCTACATAGTAATGGTAAACGTAGATTAGCCCTAAAAGATTTCATAAAACTGAAAGCAGATAATGTTTTTATGCAAAAGATGCACTTCGATACCATGGAACACCTATATCCTATAGCAGGGTATACCCTATAGCATTTTATTCTTCTTTCACCAATAAGTAAAGAGGGGTTGCGATTTTGATAAAACAGGATATCCTGTTCCAGACACTGGAGGTCAAGAGAGACCAATGAGGGAGGTCACTTGTGGTCCATGTTCTTCTCTCAGGTCTACATATTACACTAGTGAATATATACGCACCTAACGAGGGACAAATTGATTTTCTAAGGGAAACACTGGAGTCAATGAGGGATAATTGAGAACTGTTATATATTTTAGGAGGTGATTTTAATATGGTCCCAGACCCGGATGTGGACAAGTCCACACATCCAAGACATTCACACTCTGCAATGACATACAGTGCAGCAAAGAAATTTAGATTTCTAATCAAAGAATTTGGACTGTTGGACGCCTGGCATTGCTCGCATAAAGGGCAGAGATTATTCTTCTATTCCCCCTCGCACGATTCGTATTCTTGAATTGAAAATATTTTTGTATCTGCAAATATCCTGGAAGTATTGATCCACTCAGCTATTGGGTCTATCACGTGGTCGGACCATGCCCCGGTGGCAATCCTAATTGACCCACCATTCGCTAAAATTGAATAATTTCATTGGAGGATGAATGATTCTTTACTAAATTATCTCGAGATTAGCACACAAATTGGAGACTCACTTAAAAAAATATTTTGGTCTAACAATGGGTCTGTAGAATCAACAGCGATTCTATGTGAGGCCACGATTAGACGACAGCTTATTTCAATAGCATCATATAGAAAGAAAATAAAAATGGAAAAACAAAAATTTTTAATGGAAAAAATTGTAAAGTTGGAAAGCTCACATAAAAAAAATGCATAGAGGAAAGTGTTTAAGATTTTGAACCAGGCAAGGGAGGAACTTAAGAGGTTACAATTGGACAATGTAGTGAAGGCCTTTAAGTGGACTAAGCAGATGTATTATGACAAGGGAGATAATGCAGACCGTCTATTAGCAAACAAACTTAGTGGGATCAGGACGAGGGCCTCGGTTCCTGCTCTTAGGATAAAAAGTGACTTACTGTTACACCGGTGCTGCCTGCAGACCAGACCCGTCCCCTGTGCTGAAGTGGGACGTAGGGATACATGCACCCGCAGCAAAGGGAGCGCGTCCGGAGTGTGGTGTTAGTGTTGCCAGGTAAGGAAGACAATACTTGCCGGTATTGGTAGAAGAGGAAGAGGAAGAGTAGTTATTGCCGTTGCCAAGGTCAGGGATTGGAGAGTTACGGAAGGTCGAAGGTATAAGCCGTGTATCAGGGATGCCAGAAGTCACGAAGTCCAAGTAGGGCCGAAGTCGAGAGCCAGAGGGGGTAGTCGTCCAATCCGCGTCAATACCTGAGGAGTCAATGAGAGAGTAGTCAAATGCTTCCATACAGAACTATGTCGAGCGATGAGTGATGGGAAGCACAGGCATAATAAGGCTTGGCAGGCAAATGGGATAAGGGGACAGGCCTGGAGGACTGCAAGGAGTCCTCCCTGATAGGAGGGAGGTGTTACAGCCCAGCTGAGTGTAGTTATTGATTTGCATGGAACTGTGTGATGCTTGGGGGCGACACCTTACTGCAGGAGCAGTGGTTAAAAGTGCTGTGTTAGGCGTGTGCTCTGTAAGCTGGGAATGCATACACATAACGTCTGGGGCTGGCGTGCGTGTGTGCGTGGATTCGGTGACTGACGCGCGTATGCGCATTGGGTCAGTGACAGATGTACGTGTGCACATAGAGCGCGGAGCCGGAGACACACGCAGAGGCTGCGGTTCAACAGGCACCTCTTCGGTTGGTGCAATCCTGTGATGGCGAGGAGCCAGAATGCCAGTGGCAGACAACGGGGGTATGTGGGAATTGCGCTGCAGGCGCTTGGACGCCTGAGTACAGACGGGAGGTGAGTAATGGTCGCACTGACGGTGCTGAGACACCAGATACCTTACACTTACAACCCCTGAAGGATCGCAGAGGAATTTACTACATTTTATACGGAATTTTACGATCTAGATAATTCAACCCCGAACGCTAAGGTTCCTGGTTTGACCCAGACTGATGACTATCTGAGAGACTGTGTCCTCCCAAAATTGACGGAGGAAGATCCTAATATTTTAAAAGCAAAAATTACTCAGGTAGAACTGGGGAGAGCCGTTGGCTCTTTGAAACTATTGAAGGCACCGGGCCCAGATGTTTTTTCAAATCTGTACTATAAAAATTTTATTGGAATTTTAGGGCCTTGTCTGTTGGATCTATTTATGGATTTTCTCAGTGGAAAACAAATCCCTCCACAGATGACGAAGGCCAATACAGTGGTGATCCCTAAAGAGGGAAAGGATCCTTTATGTTGTGTTAGCTACAGGCCAATCTCACTGCTTAACATGGTTTGAAAATTTATAGCAACATTTTATCCAACCTGTTGAATCCAAAACTCCCAAGACTAATTCACTATGATCAGGTGGAATTTGTGAGCGAACATCAGGCGTCAGACAACACAAGAAAAATTATTAATGTTATTGACCAGACATATAAGTATAAACTGAAAGCCATGCTGCTGAGCCTAGACGAGGCGAAAGCGTTTAATAGGATAAGGTGCGACTTCCTAGATTAAACTCTAGAGGCATTTGGATTTTAAGGATCTTTTTTTACAGGGAGTTTGTGCTCTCCATCAGTCGCCAACAGCCAACCTGAAAATTCCAGGTGGGGAGGGAAATCTAATAACAATAAAAAAATGGGACTAGGCATGGGTGCCCTCCTTTTTCCTTTTCACTCTGACAATTGAGCCTCTCACGGCCACTATCAGAGCTTCCCCAAATATACAAGGGATTAAAATAAAAGATGTGTGCTACAAAATATCGCTGTTTGCAGATGATATTATTCTTACGCTATCTAACACATTGACATCCCTTCCAAATCTGCAGTCCACCCTTTGGGGGTTTGATGAGCTTTCAGGGTTTAAAGTAAATATGGGAAAATCGGAAGCTTTAAATTTGACGTTAACTGAGGTGCTTAAACGGCACTTTGACTATAAATGGAAAAAGACCCATTTGAAATATCTAGGGATTTATTTTACCAGAGATTATAATTTATTATATAAATGTAATTACCCTGACCTATTCGCAAAAATAAAAAAATATCTACAAGCCTGGAATTCTCATTGTATTTCCTGGATAGGGCGTATAACTGCAGTTAAGATGAATATTCTCCCTAGACTTTTGTACAATTTTCAGACATTACCAATACCTGTGCATGCCTGGGTGGATCTGGAGAGCTCGCTAAAAAGCACGGTTGGACTGTCTTCTTTATTATGGTCTAGTTCTGGGACGGGTCCCGGGAGACAGTCGGAGCCGACAGTACTTGGATTTACTTTGAAAATTTGGTAGATGGCAAAAATAAATATAAGGTTATGTCGACCCTTTCTAGGCCCGCGGCCCTGTTCGGTAATCCAGGGTTTACCAAAGGTTTTCACACAAATTACGACCCAGAATATAACACAGGGTGACATATGTTATCAAATGACATGTAATCCTGAAAAAATAGACAAATGTAAACAAGTAAAATTGACACCCTCAGCATCCACCAACATGACCCGAATATTGTGTAATCGAGCTGATGACAAATGTGTTAACGTCAATAACACTATGAGTTGCAATCACACAATAAGCACACCAAGTCATATATATTCTGTTAAACTTCCGGTTGGATGGTTGTTTTCTTGTGTTAATACTACATACACATATATACCAGGAAACATCTCAGGGAGACCATGTACTCTCACCAGGTTAGGGATAATAATGTTCTCTGTAGAACCTGGCCTACATCAAACCAAAGTTAAGCGATCTACTATTTCAGTTACTGAAGATTGCAATCCACATGTAGTCTTATTGTCAAATGCTGAAATTCTAAGTCTAGCAGTCTCTCTTGTTGGAGTTCCTGGATTGGCTGTGCAATCAGCAAGAACTATCAATAAACTGGCATGTGTTGTAGCCAAGGGGTTAAATCACACTTCCCAAGCCCTAGAAGAACTGATGATAGATTTACAAGGTACACGCAAAGCAATTTTGGAAAATCGTGCCGCAATTGATTATCTTTTGCTTAAACATGAGCATGGATGTCAAGATTTTTAGGGAATGTGCTGTTTTAATATCTCTGATCATTCAAAATCCGTGCAGAGTCACAACATCAAAAGTCTTGTTGCAGACATTACTGAGAGAGTTGATCAGTTTGATTGGACTTTTGGGTTAGGCGCATGGATTGGAAAAGAAATTTATTATGGGACTGATATTTATCACTTGCATAGTTGTAGTATTAGTTGTTATTTTTTCATGCTGCAAATTAATGTGTTTATCTTTATGTAAAATGATTATGCCTTCTGTTAAGTCAGTTGATCACACATATGCTTCACTGAAAGTTAATGCCCCTATTTCTAGTTTCCAAAATGTAACCTATAACTCTAGACCTACAACCACCAGTGTCCCGATACCTTTAATGGATTATGATAATGTTCAAATCCAGTACGAGACCCCTGTATCCTAGGGATTGTCATTTTATGACAAAAGGAGGGATTGATAATGTGTATATCAAGGGAGGACTCCATTTTGATTGCTATATAACCATTTGTACTAACACTTAAATCTCAAGGACTAATAAATGCCAGTCTGCTATTGTGCTTTTGAATCAGATGTCAGAATGACCTTTTACCCAATTACTGTTTGTTCAGACTTATTTCATCATGTAGAAAAAGGAAGTTTAGCCAGCCATGCTGAGCCTGAATTTTAAGAATGTCTTACACAATGAAATGTCCTAAACAATAAGAGAATAACGTTTCCTTTGCAGCCTCCAAAATCTGTACTCAGACCACTTCCCATATCGTAAACTTTCGAGCTGTCACTTTTTGAGATAAACAGACAGGGAAGTAAAGGGAAGTGAGTTTCTCAATGTATGTGTTTTTTCTATGCTCGGTTGCCTATATAATCTGACTGTAAAACCTTTAATAAACAGGAACAGTTTTTGACTAAGCTTCACTGGTTGTCTGACTCAATTACTGCCTCCTCCGAGCTCGTCCGCCATCTTTTCTTTTCCTGTTCAGTGCTTTAAGAGTGGGTTAAAGCCTCCGGAGGTGAATCGATTCAAGTCAGCAGAGACGTATTCCTACGCAGCGCCGTAGAGAATAGGATACTTTCAGTTAGGGTTTTGAAATTTGTAGACATAGAGGAATTCTGGAGGTAGGAGATTTATTAGAAAAAGACAAGCTAATGTCTTTTGAGGAATTGATGAGAAAGTATGGTCTGCCCCAAATTGAGCTGTTTAGGTTTTTAAAAGGTCCGACATTTTGGGTGTCAAAGCTTCTATGATAAGGGATTTTCTAGATATACAGTACACGATTTGAAGATTTCTATAAAACAAAAAAATACCAAAGAGGTTGGATATCATCTCTGTATCAGGGGCTAACTCTTAAAAAAGATACCCCAAACCATAAATATATGGACCAGCAGGCTCTGGATTTCCAGACTGAAATAACATGGGAGGACTGGGAAGATATTTGGGAGAATGCAGGTAAAACCTCTAAATGTACGGCAACAAAAGAGAATATATATAAAATTTTGTTATGTTGGTACTACACCCCCAAAAGATTAAAGCAGATGTTCCCGGGGACCTTGGATAGATGTTGGAGGGGTTGTGGACAAATAGGAGATTTGGCATATTTCTGGTGGTATTGTCCAGTAATGCAGATGTACTGGAGGACAGTTTTGAAACTAATAAAAGATGTGACTGACATCAAAATATTAATGCGATGTGGGAATGAATGCATTATTAACGGTAGCTTCAATTCAAGCATTGTAATCTTGATGTGTTCCATCTTAAAATTGTGGTAATTAGACGCAGTATTTTTTTTTACTGGGTGTGATATTAATTCAATTTTAACCGAGTTTGATGTATACTGGCCTAAGTTATCATATGAGCTACAAAAAACAAGCTATATTGGAGTACTCATCTGAATATCATACCATTAGCACAAATGTTTTTCTCCCAGCTTACACATGCTTATGACACTGGATACCGTGAACATTACTAGCGGATATATGATACTTCAATTAATATGGATATGGATTATAGGCTATTATTTTGGAAAACATTTAATATTCCTTGATATATATACAGTATAGCACCAAGTAGGCCTTCTCAACCCCTTTGACTTATATGTGTTCATGCACAATGTTGTTTTTATTACAACTATTACTCTACAGGCCTGATTCCTGGATACATGTAGGCACATTGTCCCGGCAATATCTCCCCTTGGAAACGCAAGTGCTACTCACCACTAGGGTACCCTGCTTCAGCATAGCCCAGAAATGTGAATGGGACACAGGGATGAACAAGTGTCCCTGTAGCTGAGAGATCCCTAGGTTAAGGAGGGTACCTCAGCTGGTGCCGAGGTGACCTAGAACCTGTATTGGGTTTGTGGGTGCCCCAAACATATACAGTGGCGACCAACTTTATTCTAACTCGGCTAGCTCCGCGAATTTCAGATTATCCCAGTTATCTGCGATTTTGTGTCGTTTTCTCCCGGGGTGTATTGCGTTATTTTCGCGGCTGTGATTTAAGCATTGTATTCCCGCTGGCTGCAATACTGCAATGCCGTGTAAAAACTCATGGGGGCGTTTGCGAGCTGTTGTCTTTGAAGCCGAGAAATTCATGAATTGTAATGCAGTATATACTGTATATATACAGTATATACTGTATAACAACAACCCCTATAACCCCTAACATACACATACAGTACTGTATATGCACATCAATGATACTATAGGCCGTCCCCTGGCGAGATGTGTTTGCAGCAGAGAGAGATCCGCTGCTCTCTCTGCGCAAACATCGGCACATTAAAAATTATTTAAAATACATTTTTATTCATAGTGTAGATGTGCAGGGGGTCTCCGGAGCTGAACCACATTGGTTTCAGGTCCGGGGACCCCTGCTTCCCGAGATACAGCCCCCTTTATGAGGTGCTGGTATCCCTCTGCATTTAAAGGTCCCGATCACGTGACCGCGGCATGTAAACCAAGCAGAGGGATACCGACACCCCATAAAGGGGCCTGTATCTCGGGAAGCAGGGGGTCCCCGGACCTAAAACCACAGCGGTTCAGCTCCGGAGACCCCCTGCACATCTGCAGTATGAATAAAACACATATATAAATAAACACTCATTCCTTACCTTTGCGGCTATGTGCTACAGTAACGAAGCAGCATGACTGTATTTTTAATAATATTGTACAGTGAGCAGGGGTTCCCTGAGCCACAAATCAAAGCTCCTGCACAATATTATTAAAATACAGAAATGCTGCTTCATTACCATAGCTGATAGCCGCTAAGGCAATGAAGGGATAACCCACCGTGCCCGCTTTATTGTGGGTAGCGGGGGTGGGTGAAGGGTGTATTTGGCCCTTGGTGTAGGTGTAGGACTTGCGGGGGGGTTGCGGGTGCACTTAACCCCTTCATGGCCGTAGCAGTTAATACCGCTACGGTCATGAAGGGGTTAACCCCTCCCGCTACCCCCCCGCAAGCCCTAAACAACCATCGTTGGGGCTAATACCCCCTTCACCCACCCCCGCTACCCACAATAAAAAAATTCACACACAGCAGCCGCCCAAAAAATAGATAAATACATCTAAATAAATAAATAAATACATGAATATAAATAAATAAATTTAAAATACATTTTTATTCATAGTGTAGTAGTGCAAGGGGTCTGTATCTCGGGAAGCAGGGGGTCCCCAGACCTAAAACCAAAGCGGTTCAGCTCCGGAGACCCCCTGCACATCTACACTATGAATAAAAATGTATTTTAAATTTATTTATTTATATTCATTTATTTATTTATTTATTTCGATTTATTTATTAATTGTGCTGCTGCTGTGTGTGAATTTTTTTTATTGTGGGTAGCGGGGGTGGGTGAAGGGGGTATTAGCCCCAACGGTGGTTGTTTAGGGCTTGCGGGGGGGTAGCGGGTGCACTTAACCCCTTCACGACCATAGCGGTATTAACTGCTACGGTCGTGAAGGGGTTAAGTGCACCCGCAACCCCCCCGCAAGTCCTAAACTCACACCAAGGGCCAAATACCCCCTTCACCCACCCCCGCTACTCACAATAAAAAAAATTCACGCACAGCAGCCCCACAATTAATAAATAAATCTAAATAAATAAATAAATACATGAATATAAATAAGAGGTTGTGTAAATTGCCAGTATTTAATGCTGGGCAACACTTTTATGCATCCGCATAAAGGTTATCCAATTAAAATTGTGGATTTTCTCAATTGTGACTCAAAATTTGTAGTCTACATTATCAAATGCCCCTGTGGGCTTCTTTACGTGGGCAAGACATCGCGTATGCTTAAGGAACGAATAGCAATGCATCGTTCCACAATACGCAGGGCCCTTGCTAACCCCACCAATTCTGATGATCTTAAGCTGTTACCAGTGGCAAGGCACTTTAAGCTTAAACAGCACAGCTTAGCCACCTTTCGTTGTATGCCCGTTGTACAAGCCCATACTCCAACCAGGGGAGGAAATAGACACAGGCTTTTGCTCCAGCTTGAGGCGAGGATGATTCACAGACTGGATTCTATGGCCCCCAAAGGCCTGAATGAGGACATGAACTTGGGTTGTTTTTTGTAATTTTTTGTAATTATTACTGTTCAACATCAACTGTATGTATACATGGATCAGCGTAGTTCAAAATGATTATGTAAAAGGCATTTATTATACAGTATATTTTACTACAGCTTGCATATTCTTGTCGTTCAGCTTCTTCCATTGATTTTATTTTCCCCTCCCGGTTCTCTTCACTTTACCCTCACTGTGTATTGGGTGTTCTTTATTCCACATTTTTGCAGGTCCGTATATTGTATATTTATGTAGTTCTACAGACAGTATGTTCCTTTATTTGATCGCACTTTGTGTCTTTAGCAGTACTGGTATACTAGGGGTTAACTAGCAACCTATGTATATCCATGCAGCATGTGACGCCGACAGGTTTATTATGGGTTACCCGACTGGGATTACAGCGGGTTCTATCTGTCATAGGATTCTACTGATATACGCATGCCAGTATCTGTTATTCTTAGGTGCTGTTTAGAAGTAAATTCATCACTGCTACAGCACATACACATTTGCAGTGGTGTATCTATACACGTGCAGTACACATGACAACCACCGGTGTCTGCTGCCTTTAAGGAGTTGAGCACACATGTTGTTGCCTTGAAAACCGGGCCTGCTGATGCAGCATCAGTTTGTTTACATGCAATGACACTGACAGCTTGGGTTTGATCATGTGACTTGGATTCCCCAATAGGAGTACAGACATGGAGTTGGAGCATGATCTAATTAAATTGTATTATGCACAGCTGTTTTGTCGCCCGATGATGATGCTTTCTGATGATGTGGAGATGTTTATGTCACTTGGGTGTTGGGGTATATAAGTCACTCACTGTCCTGTGTCTGTTGCACCACCCTGAGGAAGATCCCCCTGTGGGATCGAAACGTTGGAGTTATGTGCTGTATTTAATACATTTATTTTCATTCACCTGAGTGCTGTCTCCCTTTTTGCTGCTATGCGGTAATGTATACTTTTATTATTTATATGGGACATGCACCTATTCATTATTGAATTTCTATTGGAGTGCCAGTGATTTTTTATCACATATTCTATTTATGCACTGTGCACCCATAGTGTGTACATTACGGCTTATCAGCTGCTTTTTCATTATTGATTATATACCACTACTTTGAGGCTCAGGACTGTTAGATATGGAAGAATTTGCTGACGCAGCTGAAATATTTGCTGACCTTTCTGAAACATTAGGCTACACGGATGCAGATGTAGCCAAAATACGCTATACAGAATCAGTTGATGCTGTTTTTGGACCGGAGAAACCCTCTGATGTTTATAATGATCTAATACGTTTAAAGAAGAGAGAAGTGGATTTCTACCTTCATGCTGTAACGCTATCTCATTACCACAAGGAGAAACTCCTTCCCCGTGGTTTTCGTATAAAAAACCAACCTACGATTGGACGCACGGATCCGGAATTCTGTAAGAAGTGGGTGGCCATTTTAAATAAATGCTCCTTTGACCTGACCCTGCTGGTTATTGAACAGTCCACGAAGGAAATAACGAAAATTAAACAGGACATTGCTGACATCAAGGACAAACACGGACACATTCTGGAATCAGACTCTTCAACTAATTGGATTGACAAACTCCAGACCGCAGTTGACCTACACAGGGCCAACCTTATCAAATACAAACGGGATAAGTTGAAGCAGGTCAAATCTGATTATAAAGAACGCAAAGTGTATAAATGGCTTTTGGGGCTTAGTGACAGCACTCAGGGTAGACCAGGGCAAAGGAGATACTATTCCAAATCCAGAAAGGCAGCTTTTGGAGGGTCAAGATATAATACCAGTGACACGGACCTATCTGACACCCAGGACAACACCACTACTGAACCTTTTTTAGCAAAACCACAGAATCTCGGCAAGAAACCACCGTTACCAGATTCAGACGCCGGGGACCAATCCGGAGGGGCAGTTGGAAATCAAAGGTCTCTACC
The DNA here is from genome assembly GCF_040206685.1 of Ascaphus truei. Taxonomy (NCBI): domain Eukaryota; kingdom Metazoa; phylum Chordata; class Amphibia; order Anura; family Ascaphidae; genus Ascaphus; species Ascaphus truei. The sequence goes on along the minus strand of NC_134486.1, from coordinate 192,568,437 downwards.
ACGAGAGTCGAAGACGAAAGGGGCGAGGGGAAGAACACAGAATTGGTAATCTTTAATTTATCGGACTATACCCTCACCCCGGCAGAGGTGGCGGTACTCCATAAAGGGCTCTCTTTTGTTCCCACTAACGCACAACAGCCCTTTGACTGGGAAGTAGACCTATACAGGATGCACCGTCAGCTGAAATTGAAAGACTTTTTCTGCAAGAGAGATGAGTCTGCTACCACTGGCAGAGGATTGAGCGTCTATTCGGATACTAAGAAATTCAGACCCAGAAGTGTTTTTGATCCGCAGATTACTAATCATAGCATTTCCACCTTCATGGGACTGGTTGAATCAAATACTAAACCACGAGTTATGAACCGTCAGATTAGCTATCACAATCTCACCAAGAGTGAGCGTCTGGCATTAAGATCCCTTAACAACAGAAGGGAAATTATCATCAAGCCTGCGGACAAAGGGGGAGGCATTGTAATAATGCCATACTCCTATTACCGCAATGAGATTCTGGGTCAACTCGCCCACCAGGACCATTATAAAAAGCTAACCGCAGATCCTACAGCGGTATATAAGCGTGAGGTGGATTCAATTATCACAATGGGACTAAATAATGGCTGGATCTCAGAGGATTTGGCTAAATTCTTGACCACTGACTTTCCGATTATGCCTGTACTCTACACCTTGCCTAAGGTACATAAATCTCTCATAGCACCGCCGGGTAGACCAATAATCTCGGCGCGGTCATCACTATGCCACCCACTGTCACAGTTTGTTGATTTTCACCTACAGCCTATGGTCCTACAGATGTCATCATATATTAAAGATACTACGGACTTCATAACTAAACTGTCAGCACTAACATTGGATTTAACAGATGTCCTGCTTGTGACACTTGACGTGTCAAGCTTGTACACTAACATCCCCCACCAGGAGGGGATGGAAGCTGTCAGGAGCCATCTACACAGTACCGGCCGAGGAGATGGTCCTCCATCAGAGTTCCTTATGACTCTCATAGATCTTATATTACATAAGAATTACTTCAGATTCGAACGGACGTACTATCTCCAACTCATGGGAACTGCTATGGGGTCTAATATGGCCCCATCTTATGCGAATATTTATATGGACACATATGAGCAGACACACCTTCTACATGATTCTCCACACGCTGAGTCTATTTTATATTATGCTAGATTCATCGATGATGTGTTCCTCCTGTGGGGTGGGGGCGAACATGATCTGTTGGAATTTATTCATTATGTGAATCTCATACCATCAAACATACGCTTCACGTACCAGTACAGTGCCACTAATATAGTGTTCCTGGATACCGTGGTATACTGCACCGACACACTTTATTCGAGCAAATGCCCAGTATGTACCTGGCAGATACCTGGAATGCACCGCTCCTCACCTCTGACAAGCCCCGTTGCGTTTGCCTTCCCAGCCTGGGTTCATGCCTGGCTGACGGGCGGCTGATCTGTTAAATGATAATGATTAGGATTTAATAGGCTGCAATGCTTAGCGTGTCTACCAGATGGCATAAATTCATGAATTGTAATGCAGTATATATATATATACTGTGCAGTATTGCAGCCAGCGGGAATAAAATGCTTCAATCCCTGACTGAAAAATACCTCAATGCACTCGGGCAGAAAACAGTCACCAACCTCAATACACCCGGGTATACCCGAATTCGTGGGACTAGCCGAGCTCGAATAAAGTGTGTCGCCAGTGTACAAGGAAAATAATGTATTGTGTACTAGAATACATACAAAGGACACAGATAAGAATACTCTCTTAGACGCTCAGAGTCATCACCCTCCCCCTCTAAAGAGGGGACTCCCCTTTTCACAAATGCTCCGGGTACGGAGAATTACAAGCGATCCTACGCATGTTGAAGCAGCTTTACAGAAAATGGCAGATCGCTTCAGAGAGAGGGGCTACGATCGGACAGAAATTGATCAAGCATTAGCCAAAGCACGTTTACCAACAAGGGGTGATCTACTGAAACCTACGGTGACAACCATTGAAAATGATCGGTTTCACATAGTAACAACATATAGTACTGCCTCAAGCCAGATACAACGCAGTATATAGCAAAACTGGCACATTTTGGTGAATGATAAACGTATCGGAAAACATTTTGAGTCCCCACCCCTCTTTTGCTATCTGCGGGGTCGGAATGTGGGGGATTACCTCATAAAGGCGGACCCAGTGGATAAATATGCAGCGAAAACGACCTGGCTAACAAAAGCTCCGGGGGTGCACAAGTGTAGAGGTTGTGTAAATTGCCAGTATTTAATGCTGGGCAACACTTTTATGCATCCGCATAAAGGTTATCCAATTAAAATTGTGGATTTTCTCAATTGTGACTCAAAATTTGTAGTCTACATTATCAAATGCCCCTGTGGGCTTCTTTACGTGGGCAAGACATCACGTATGCTTAAGGAACGAATAGCAATGCATCGTTCCACAATACGCAAGGCCCTTGCTGACCCCACCAATTCTGATGATCTTAAGCTGTTACCAGTGGCAAGGCACTTTAAGCTTAAACAGCACAGCTTAGCCACCTTTCGTTGTATGCCCGTTGTACAAGCCCATACTCCAACCAGGGGAGGAAATAAACACAGGCTTTTGCTCCAGCTTGAGGCGAGGATGATTCACAGACTGGATTCTATGGCCCCCAAAGGCCTGAATGAGGACATGAACTTGGGTTGTTTTTTGTAATTTTTTGTAATTATTACTGTTCAACATCAACTGTATGTATACATGGATCAGCGTAGTTCAAAATGATTATGTAAAAGGCATTTATTATACAGTATATTTTACTACAGCTTGCATATTCTTGTCGTTCAGCTTCTTCCATTGATTTTATTTTCCCCTCCCGGTTCTCTTCACTTTACCCTCACTGTGTATTGGGTGTTCTTTATTCCACATTTTTGCAGGTCCGTATATTGTATATTTATGTAGTTCTACAGACAGTATGTTCCTTTATTTGATCGCACTTTGTGTCTTTAGCAGTACTGGTATACTAGGGGTTAACTAGCAACCTATGTATATCCATGCAGCATGTGACGCCGACAGGTTTATTATGGGTTACCCGACTGGGATTACAGCGGGTTCTATCTGTCATAGGATTCTACTGATATACGCATGCCAGTATCTGTTATTCTTAGGTGCTGTTTAGAAGTAAATTCATCACTGCTACAGCACATACACATTTGCAGTGGTGTATCTATACACGTGCAGTACACATGACAACCACCGGTGTCTGCTGCCTTTAAGGAGTTGAGCACACATGTTGTTGCCTTGAAAACCGGGCCTGCTGATGCAGCATCAGTTTGTTTACATGCAATGACACTGACAGCTTGGGTTTGATCATGTGACTTGGATTCCCCAATAGGAGTACAGACATGGAGTTGGAGCATGATCTAATTAAATTGTATTATGCACAGCTGTTTTGTCGCCCGATGATGATGCTTTCTGATGATGTGGAGATGTTTATGTCACTTGGGTGTTGGGGTATATAAGTCACTCACTGTCCTGTGTCTGTTGCACCACCCTGAGGAAGATCCCCCTGTGGGATCGAAACGTTGGAGTTATGTGCTGTATTTAATACATTTATTTTCATTCACCTGAGTGCTGTCTCCCTTTTTGCTGCTATGCGGTAATGTATACTTTTATATATATATATATATATATATATATATATATATATATATATATATATATATATATATATATATATATATATATAACAACAATCCCTATACATATATATATATATATATATATATATATAAAAATACAGTATATACACACACATGAAGAACCAATATACAAATAAATGTAGAAGGGTTATCAAAATCATACTGTACTATAAATAACACTTCTCCATACAGGCACACTACATTAAAATGAATTTCCTTTAATAATCCTAACTGATCTTAAAATCTAAATCATCAAATGCCAATGAAAAACCTCACATTCCAATCAATACATTGCATTTACATTGTATTTATGATGCATAAAATGTATGCACCATATACATTCTGCAAATGAATGTGAACAATATCATTGCAAGCAAAATACAAATACTGTACCTCCAAACAAGTAAACTATTTTAACCAATCAAGTAAACAAAAAGCAATATATAAGTACCAACCAGAATACAAAATTTAAAACCAAGGCTAACCCTTACAATACCAAGGATTACATCTATCTAATTGTAAAAAACATTATACTGTACACACATTGAAGCATTGCAATAAACAACATACAGTACAGTATATCTCCTGTATCTCCCTGCCTTGAGTGTAATCTGTGTAAGGCCCCCTCCCCCTAATGTGTCTGTTAAATCTCCCTGCCTGTGTTGCTGTGAGTGCAGTTTATGTAAATGTGGGGAGGGGGAGTGGGTTATAACCCCACCTCCTTGACTGTGATCTGTGTAAAGCCCCCTCCCCCTAATGTGTCTGTTAAATCTTCCTGCCTGTGTTGCTGTGAGTGCAGTTTATGTAAATGTGGGGAGGGGGGGGGGGTACCCGATGTGCATACTGTGAGGTCTAACCACCCTCACCCACTACCCACATACCGTTACCCCCCCCCCCCATCCTGGCCATGGCCCCTCCGCTTCTGCAAAACAGACACAAAAATTAAAACATCCAAAGTAATGTCCCCTAACCCCTTAATCACCATAGCAGTTATTAACCGCTACAGTCATTAAGGGGTTAACCCACACTCACCCACCACTCGGGACGCCTACATACCCTCCCACACTAACCCCCCACCCCGTGAGGCCTAACCACCCTCACCCACTACCCACAAGGGAGGCCTACCCACATACCGTTGGGGAACCCCCCCCCCCACCCCCAGTACCCACAATAAAAATAATACAGTGACCCACAATAAACATAATTATATTTATTAAATACATTACCCACCCCCTGTGCCCCCCCATAAATACAAGATTTATCTTTTTACAAACAGGGTTCATAATGCAGCCCCACGCGAGTCCCCGGTGGGCTGGCGGGGCACCTGACAGACCTACAGGGTACCAGCAGCCCTTTTGAAACAGGTTCTGGAGGCCTGCTGGTGGGTCCCGCCAGCACCATGGCCCCCAGGTGGTCTCCTTGGGTCACCGTGGGCCACAATTGGGTCCCCACAGTAGGCCCAAGGATGTCTGGGAGCCCCGGGTCAGACCCACAGGTGTTTGCGGGGCCTCGCGTGGTTCCCACGGGGGTCTGGGGAACGCACGGGTGCTCACTACGGGTCCGCGGTGCCCCCACAGAAGTGGGACCACACATCTTCATCCCCGCACCTACGGGTCGGCGGTGCCCCCACAGAAGTGGGACCACACAGCTTCATCCCCGCAGACTACGGGTCCGCGGTGCCCCCACAGATGTGAGGCCACCGCTTCATCCCTGCATGTGTCACCCATGGAACCACCAGCCTGATACCCGTGAGATACCCGAGAAAACCACAGGTGGTCTCCAGAGGTCTCACGCAGAACCACGGAACAAACCCTGAATGTAAAAAAAATAAACCTGGCCTATACATTCAGTACATACACCCCCCCCCCCCAACACCTACAGTACAATAATGTGCAAAATAACTATTATCCAGATATGGATAATAGATTAATTGAAATAAACACTTGGACAAGTGACTAGAGGAGGTCACTAAAAGCCCTAATAACAGCACTCAAGGTCACCATACATAGGTCAATATATGGTGGGGATGGATTATAAGTGTAATCACTAGGACCAAAAATGGAGGTATATAAACCTCCAGCCACAAGACTACAGACAGCAATTAAAACCAAAAATAATAAAGTTTTATTAAATAAATGACCGACGCAACTTAACAACTATGGGGAACATATATATACTGCTGCGGCCGAGTTTATTCGAGCATTTGCCCGTTCTCGGCCGCAGCAGTTACCTGGCGCGCGCCGGAGGGTGCCGGGCGCGCGCCGAAGCAGCGGAGGAGAGGCCCGCCAATCGCGGCTTCCCCCTCTCCTCTCCGGGTCCGCCGGGTCCCCCGGAACCCCCTGCCGCCGTCCCCCACATCGCGGGACACCAGGGCTCCCTTGGGGAGCCCTGGACGCGCGTGCAGGGGGCGCAGGCACCCGATGACGCGTGACCGCGCATCGGTGACGCGCGGCACGCCGAGGGGCTGCCACTTGCAAGCCGGGAAATCTCCCGGCTTGCGGAACTGGCCACACTTCAATAAAGTGTGTCGCCAGTGTACACACACTGGATCTAAAATCCACACGGACCGTCTTCACTTATTAGTCAAGACACAATATTTGTTAAGTCCTTTATTCACTCTTTACTATGTACAGGTCACTCCATCATGCTATAGCATCCTATAAACTTACCTGGCATTACACACATTGGAGTGTGTGACCATACAATCGTTCCCCTGACATGTATTCGACCTCATTTATCCCCCTTAAACTTCGACCTATTACAGCCAGAGCCCTATATGCCTTACCTTATTACGTTGAGTCTGGAGTTTGTGTCACTAACATTACTGTTCAAATGTTCGATTTAAGTGTCCTCAACCATCTGTGGACGTAGCTCTTTAGCCACATAAGTACTTACCTGTATTCACATGTTTTATTAAGTGTCCTCTAACATCTGTGGACGTAGCTATTTCATGATCAGGACTATCTTTATATATTGGTCTCATCAGTAATTATACTACATTATCACTGTATACCCCAAGTCTCTTGTTCAGGCCAATACAATCACTAGTAACTCTGCTACAGTATACCTTATGTTTCACTAAACCTGTGATTACATAAGACGTATTAACCCCCTGTATATTATACATTATATACGGCTATTCAGCCGTATGCTAATCTATCCTGAGAGACAGATCCAACCGCTACTTACCATTGGTTGGTATCATGGCCCCTCCTAGCCATTTGACTACAAAATGTAGCATCTCACATTGCGGGGTGTGACTCCTCCCCCTGAAGAAGCGTGCCTAGCACGTAAAACGTACGTCGGGGTATGGTGACGTCAGACTCTTGACGCACACCAGGAAGAACGGTCTGTGTGGGCAGGGACATGCAGTGAAGGTAGTATCTAAACATACACAGCGACACGCTGTTTTTTACATGCGATAGCTGCCTGGACTCAAAGAGATAAGTGATAGCTGATTTAAGCTGCCTTGTCCAGCAAAGAAAGTACATTACATTAGGTGTTCCTCTTTATGAATATTTGCCGTTTTGCTGCACCCCCGCTGATCGCGTTACACGCTGTTTCCATCCATACATGGGGTAGTGGTATTAATATCTCTAATAGCGCTTTATGCTGCGCTATATACCCGCAGCATGATGTATAGCAAGTCACCAGTATATGTATAGCATCGTTATTTTAGATCCTACTGTGTAGTTTACCTACCTTCCACATTATAGTGTATCTCCCCCAGATATGTGTATTAACACATGAGCCTGTCCCACTAATTAGCCCACCACCGTTCGGTCCGTGAGGATTTTAGATCCAGTGTGTGTATATATATGTTCCCCATAGTTGTTAAGTTGCGTCGGTCATTTATTTAATAAAACTTTATTATTTTTGGTTTTAATTGCTGTCTGTAGTCTTGTGGCTGGAGGTTTATATACCTCCATTTTTGGTCCTAGTGATTACACTTATAATCCATCCCCACCATATATTGACTTATGTATGGTGACCTTGAGTGCTGTTATTAGGGCTTTTAGTGACCTCCTCTAGTCACTTGTCCAAGTGTTTATTTGTACCATATTCCCTAAGCACCGAGGTTTTTATCTCCATTTACTACTAGGTGAGCGACTAGTCATTCTGTTTTTGTGTAATAGATTAATTGCCCATTATTAAAAACTTTAACTAGCATATTCAAATAAATAATAAAGTGCTACTGACCTCATCAAGAAGAACTCTCCGTCGCCAGCAACATTCTTGTCTTGCCCACAAAATACATTGCCAAAACAAAGCCAATACATTGCAATTACATTCAGATATCAATTAACCCCTTAAACACCTTATCGGATAATAACCGCAAAGGTAATTAAGGGGTTAAGCCACACTGGCCCGATACCCACCCTTCACCCATGAATTCGTACAGTGGCTTCATCATGCAACTATATATATATATATATATATATATATATACAGTGTTCGACAATCCTATACATTTACACGCCCGGGGCGGGTGGATTTAACCCCCAGGCGAGTAAATATTGGCCCAAGCAGAACACGTGCTTATTTTTTTAAATTTCCCCGCTCGCGCTGAATTTTCCCTGCTCACGCTGAAAAAATAAATAAATAACTCCCCCTACCTGATTGCTGATTGGCGCGCGCTCCCAGGCTTTGCGGCCGCGCGGCCAGGCTCTATATGAGCCAGCCCCCAACGAGCGGCCAGAGAGATCTGTTGGAGAGTACTAGAGTAAGTACTCTCCAATCCTCCATTCCCTCTGCGCCTTCCCTGCCTCCTGCAGTTCCCCCTTACTCCCCGCTTCCCCCCCCCAATACCCGCGCGTGGCTGGAGATGGTAGCGAGGGTGTTCCGCCTTCTCTCCCCGGCCCCCGCTTATCTGCGCGGGGCGGAGGTGCCCCCCCCCTTATTCCCCCCAGCTTCCCGCGCCACTTCCAGCTTTCCCCGGTCCCCGCGCGGGGTGGAGGTGTCCCCCCCTTATTCCCCCCAGCTTCCCGCGCCACTTCCAGGTTTCCCCGGTCCCCGCGCGGGGCGGGTGATGGTAGTGGGGTGTTCCCCGCTTCCCGCAATCCCCGTGGGACGGCTGATGGTAGTGGGGGGTGTCCCCGCTTACCCCGGCTTCCCGCGATACCAGGGACGGGTGATGGTAGTGGGTGTTTTCCCGGCTTCATGCGCCACTTCCCGCTTCCCAGATCCCCACGCGGGGTGGGAGATGGTAGCGGGGGTGTTCCCCTCTGGGGGAGCGGGGGGCGAGCGGGGCAGTGGTGGTGGTGGTGGTGGTGCTCGGTCGCGCGGCCTTTCCTCTTCTTCCCCCTGTCATGTGTGTGTGTATGCGTGTGTATGCGTGTGTATGCATGCATATATGGGAGAGTGTGTGTGTGTGTGTGTGTGTGTGTGTGTGTGTGTGTGTGTGTGTGTGTGTGTGTGTGTGTGTGTGTGTGTGTGTGTGTGTGTGTGTGTGTGTGCATGGGAGAGTGTGTGTGTGTATGCATGCATGGGAGAGAGTGAGTGTGTATGTGTGTGTGTCTGTGTGTCTGTGCATGCATGCATGGGAGAGTGTATGTGTATGCATGGGTGTGTGTGTGTAGGATACCAGAAGTGTCACCCCACCCAGTCACCCCACCACCCCACCCCAGTCACCCCAACACCCCACCCCAGTCACCCCACCCAGTCACCCCGTCACCGCACCCAGTCACCGCGTCACCCCACCCAGTCACCTCACCACCCCACCCAGTCACCCCACCCAGTCACCCCACCCAGTCACCCCGTCACCCCACCCAGTCACCCCACCACCCCACCCCAGTCACCCCACCACCCCACCCCAGTCACCCCACCACCCCACCCAGTCACCCCACCCAGTCACCCCGTCACCCCACCCAGTCACCCCGTCACCCCACCCAGTCAACCAGTCACCCCACCCAGTCACCCCACCACCCCACCCAGTCACCCCACCCAGTCAACCAGTCACCCCACCCAGTCACCCCACCCAGTCACCCCAACACCCCACCCAGTCACCCCGTCACCCCACCCAGTCACCCAGTTACCCCAGTCACCCCACCCCCGTTGCCCTCTCTCTCTCGCCCCCTCTCTCTCTCGCCCCTCTCTCTCTCTTCCCCTCTCCACCCTCTCTCTCTCGCACCCTCTCACACTCTCTCTCTCTCACACCCTCCCTCTCTCACACCCTCTCTCTCTCACACCCTCTCTCTCTCACACCCTCTCTCTCTCTCTCTCACACCCTCTCTCTCTCTCTCTCTCACACCCTCTCTCTCTCTCTCTCACACCCTTTCTCTCTCCCTCACACCCTCTCTCTCTCACACCCTCTCTGTGTGTCTGTGTGTCTGTGCATGCATGCATGGGAGAGTGTATGTGTATGCATGGGTGTGTGTGTGTAGGATACCAGAAGTGTCACCCCACCCAGTCACCCCACCACCCCACCCCAGTCACCCCAACACCCCACCCCAGTCACCCCACCCAGTCACCCCGTCACCGCACCCAGTCACCGCGTCACCCCACCCAGTCACCTCACCACCCCACCCAGTCACCCCACCCAGTCACCCCACCCAGTCACCCCGTCACCCCACCCAGTCACCCCACCACCCCACCCCAGTCACCCCACCACCCCACCCAGTCACCCCACCCAGTCACCCCGTCACCCCACCCAGTCACCCCGTCACCCCACCCAGTCAACCAGTCACCCCACCCAGTCACCCCACCACCCCACCCAGTCACCCCACCCAGTCACCCCACCCAGTCACCCCAACACCCCACCCAGTCACCCCGTCACCCCACCCAGTCACCCAGTTACCCCAGTCACCCCACCCCCGTTGCCCTCTCTCTCTCGCCCCCTCTCTCTCTCGCCCCTCTCTCTCTCTTCCCCTCTCCACCCTCTCTCTCTCGCACCCTCTCACACTCTCTCTCTCTCACACCCTCCCTCTCTCACACCCTCTCTCTCTCACACCCTCTCTCTCTCACACCCTCTCTCTCTCTCTCACACCCTCTCTCTCTCTCTCTCTCACACCCTCTCTCTCTCTCTCACACCCTTTCTCTCTCCCTCACACCCTCTCTCTCTCACACCCTCTCTCTCTCCCCAACACCCTCTCTCTCACCCCCACACCCTCTCTCTCCCCCACACCCTCTCTCACACTCTCTCTCTCACACACCCTCTCTCACACACCCTCTCTCTTACACCCTCTCTCTCACACCCTCTCTTGCACACCCTCTCTCTCTCACACCCTCTCTCTCTCACACCCTCTCTCTCTCACACCCTCTCTCTCTCTCACACCCTCTCTCTCTCACACCCCCTCTCTCTCTCTCACACCCTCTCTCTCTCACGCCCTCTCTCTCTCCCACACACCCTCTCTCTCTCCCCCACAACTTCTCTCTTTCCCCCACACCCTCTCTCCCTCACACCCTCTCTCTCACACCCCCTCTCTCTCTCACACCCCCTATCTCTCTCAAACCCCCTCTCTCTCACCCTCTCCCTGTGTCTGTCTCACACTCTGTTTCTGGATCTCTTATTTACCCTATATATCTTAACTGCCCTATACTACACCAAAATAACCTATACTGCTTTCTTCTAGATCTGACTCAAGCTTCACACAGAAGACATCGGAACCCCCCCCTAACCCAGAAGACAGGTAGGGAACACCTAACATTGCGGGAATGAGGGTACCTGGACATTGTCACCCTCTCCCTCTCTGCTACCCTCTCCCTCTCTCTGTCACTCTCTCCGTCACTCTCTCCCTCTCTCTGTCACCCTCTCCCTGTCACCCTATCCCTCTCTCTGTCACCCTCTCTCTCTGTGTCTGTCTCTCTCACACTCTCTCGATCTGGATATCTTATTTACCCTATATATCTTAACTGCCCTATACCTACACCGAAATAACCTATACTGCTTTCTTCCAGATCTGACTCAAGCTTCACACCTCCCCTCCAATATACTGTATAACATTGCGGGAATGAGGGTATCTGGACATTGAGGAACTGCGGATCAGGTAAGATCCCAGGTGGGATTGCTGCTTTAGATATTGTGAAGCGGGGACGTCCAGACACTGGTTAAGGGGTTCAGGAAACTAGTCATTCACACCTGGGTTTTATTTCGAGATCGACATTTACACACACACACACACACGTAACAAGGACTAATTGTAGTATAATGTAATACTATAAAGACATTTATGTCAAAAACGAATGTTGTTCTGGCTAGGAATTTATTAAATGTATTTTATTTATATATTTTATTTTAAAGCGGGGTTGGGGGCGGGACTAGGGTTGGGGGCGGGACTAGGGGCGGGGTTGGGGGCGGGACTAGGTGGCGAGTAGATTTTTTGGTTGGGCGAGTAGATTTTTGGGTGATTTGTCGAACACTGTATATATATATATATACAGTGGTCGACAAATCACCAAAAAATCTACTCGCCGAACAAAAAATTCAACTCGCCACCTATTACCACACGTGTGCTGCTTGGGCCAATAGGAGTTCGCCACAATGTTAAATCCACTCGCCCAGGGCATGCAAATGTATAGGTTTGTCGAACACTGTATATATATATACACAGAGAGAGATATATATATATATATATATACAGTATATACACACACATGATGAACCAATCTTATACTATATTAGTGAAAGCACTGTATGCCTGTCTGGATGTCCTGTGTCCCTAGGGGAAATCTCATTGGTCCCTTGGCCCGCCCCGCACACCTCTCATTGGCCTGAGGCGGAGTGACGGGGAGACACACACACACAGCCTCCCCCCCTGTCCTCCCCCCCACTGGCTCCCGGACGGAGGGGAAGCGCGGCCCTCCTGCCGCCAACTTCAGGCTCCTCCCCCCTCGCTCTTAACCGGCTCCCGGAAAGACAGAGGGGAAGCGAGGCGCTACCTCACCGCCGCACCCTTACCTCTCCGCAACATCCCCACCACGTGCGCCGCCACCCTGCACCAGCTCCCGGACGGAGGGTAAGCGCGGCCCTCCTACCCCAGCCGCCAATGCTCCCTTACCTCCCCGGCTGCTAACTCACCGGCGCTACCCCCCTGCCGCTAACTCCCCATTGCTACCTCCCCGGCCGCTGGGGTGCCAAGCAGCCTCCTCGGATCTGCGGCAGTCCCACTCTCCACCACCTCTCACTCCTGGTGTGTATTTTATTTAACTTGTTAATTTTTTTAAAAGCTTTTTTAACATGTGTATTTTTTTTTTGTGGTATATCATTTCTTGCAACTGTATGTATGTATGTATATATGTCTACAGAGATATATACATACAGGGTAAGAAATGATGTTGTTTTAAAAACTTTCTTTCATGTGTTTTAAAAAAAATTGTCTATGCTGCTATGCTTTATTGTGTGTTTAAAGTATTTTAAAATTAGATAGATGTAATTGTTGAAATTGTATTGTGTGCTTGTGTTCAGGGTTAGCCTTGGTTTTAAAGTTTGTATTCTGGTTGGTACTTATATATTTTTTCACATGCTAAATTGTTCTGCTCCAGGCGTGAATTAGTTAATTGTTTCATTGTTCGGGATGGACTGTCAATTGTTTAGGGATGTAAATAATGATTGCTAATTGATTTTTGTTTACTTGATTGGTTAAAATAATTTACTTGTTTGGAGGTACTATATTTGTATTTAGCTTGCAATGATATTGTTAACATTCATTTGCAGAATGTATATGGTGCCAAATACCCCCTTCACCCACCCCCGCTATACACAATAAAGCGAGCACTGTGGGTTAACCCCTTCATTGCCTTAGCGGCTATCAGCTATGGTAATGAAGCAGCATTTCTGTATTTTAATAATATTGTGCAGGAGCTTTGATTTGTGGCTCAGGGAACCCCCTGCTCACTGTACAATATTATTAAAAATACAGTCATGCTGCTTCGTTACCGTAGCACATAGCCGCAAAGGTAAGGAATGAGTGTTTATTTATATATGTGTTTTATTCATACTGTAGATGTGCAGGGGTCTCCGGAGCTGAACCGCTGTGGTTTTAGGTCCGGGGACCCCCTGCTTCCCAAGATACAGGCCCCTTTATGGGGTGCCGGTATCCCTCTGCTTGGTTTACATGCCGCGGTCAAGTGATCGGGACCTTTAAATGCAGAGGGATACCGGCACCTCATAAAGGGGGCTGTATCTCGGGACGCAGGGGGTCCCCGGACCTGAAACCAATGCGGTTCAGCTCCGGAGACCCCCTGCACATCTACACTATGAATAAAAATGTATTTTAAATAATTTTTAATGTGCCGATGTTTGCGCAGAGAGAGCAGCGGATCTCTCTCTGCTGCAAACACATCTCGCCCCCGCCGGCCTATAGTATCATTGATGTGCATATACAGTACTGTATGTGTACAGTACTGTATGTTAGGGGTTATAGGGGTTGTTGTTATACAGTATATATATATATATATATATATATATATATATATATATATATATATATATATATATATACACTGCATTACAATTGATGAATTTATGCCATCTGGCGGACACGAGAAGCATTGCAGCCTATAAAATCCTGAACCATTATCAATTAACACATCAACCGCGCGTCAGCCGGGCATGACCCCTGGCTGGGAACGCGGCATGCTCCGGGTGAACAGCGTCGCATTCCAGGAACAATCCAGGGACAAACCGGTGATTTGTTAGAATAAAGTCTGCCGCAACAGTATAAGGTTGTGGGGAGAGTCAAGACTAATTCCCAGAAGATAGTCTAAGGGGAATAAGGCTGATAGTAATAAAAGTACATATTTCCTATTCTAATCCCCCTACCCAGAGACAGAAATGTATTAGAACCATGCTTTATTAAATGTCTTAAAAGTAATGTGATGGGACTTTTGGAACTGATGCCCAAACAGACTGCCAGGGCTAACCCATAGGCGCCAGTAAGTCTGCTGGACATTGGAGTTCAAAGTATCAGAGATGCCAAAGGTGTGAAAGTCATTTGGGCAGCAAGGAAGGGCTCAAGTACCCAGGTCCGGGGAACAATGGCCATCGTCCGAGCTGCCATTTGCTCTGCCTGACCTAGTGGAGCCTGACCCAGTATTGAGAAAGCCAGGGACGGAGGTGGCAAACTTGTGCACGTCCCTTGGCAATTTCATATTTACTGCTGACCGGCTTTTCATACCGGCTTGGCTCTGATTGGCTGCTGAGAAAGTTCCCACACGATGATTGGCTGCTGAGTTTCATGAATGAAACTCAGAATACTGAGCCAGTGAGATTTGAGATTCCCAGTAGTAAGAGCGTGGACGGGCTTTTCAAAGTTGCTCTTGTACGAATAGCTGAGCAACTGGTTTCAATTTCTAGCCAGGAAAGCCTGACAGATTCTAAGTCCCGACTTTTGCGTCCACGTTCTCAAAATCGAACGTAGCGGACGCAGCTGGGATTTGATACCAATTTTGGTTACAGAGGATCGGTTTTAGGTCGTGGTCAAGAAAGTCCAAGTTCTCAGTAGAGAAGGGAGCGGTGGTGTGGAACGTCACTCCAATTTGGGAACCTGGAGATTCCGGGCTAAGTCCCGGTCAGGGTAAAACTCTTATTTAGAGTTCCCTGCACCTAGGGAAGTCTAGTTTTTGACCCCAGGCCCCCCCAGTAAGTGTGTCTTTTTTGTCTGTATTATGTGTTCCATTGTGTAAGCAATTTTGTGTGAATAAACTTCAATTTATTTCATTACCTTGTTTTGCTCAGTGAATGATCCCGGTTAAAAAGGTGTAAACTGGAGGCGCATGCGTGACAGCCGAGGGAATGGACGCTTGAAGGGAGAGCTCTGTTCCAAACGGCACTAATTAGACGATAATTCGGCGCTTAAACTACAACTTGAACAGGGTCAATATTAAATATACACAGCAGGAACAATGAAGATGTTCCCCAGATCAAAATCAAAGAAGCCTACCTCCGTATTAACGGATTATTTCTCCAGGAGCGAAATGGCGTGAGCAGGAGACTCCGGAGTGCCAACACTTCCAGGGGGCTCTGAATCAGACAGGGAGAGGTCTGAGGACAGAAGAGACCAACATCTGGTTACCTGTTCAGATTTAAAAGTGTTCTGTAGGGAGATAAAGTCGTTTTTCAAAAGGAGCTAACAGATCTCAGAAAAGATGTTAACAGCGAGGGGGAGAGAACAGATGAGCTAGAGAAACGCTTGGACTCTACGGCTCATGCTTAGCTCAGACATGAGAAAGAAACTGCCCATCTAAAAGCATTGATATCTGACCTGAGTGATTGTGACGTTAAGGGGGTAACCAGGCCAGTAAATAAAGGTATTATGCCCGGCTGGGTGCCCCTGAGCCATATTGGGAAAATGTAGAGTGTCAGCTCTGCAGCCCAGTAATGGCTGCAGCACTGTAAATGTATTAAAAATGTCTGTGTGTGTCCCGCTAGGTATAAGGGGACCACATCAATATCCTGAGTGAAACTGTATAAGTATTGCAACAGTTATGTATCAACTATGAGTATTACAATAGTGTTTCCCTGCAGACCGCAGAAAGAAAAAAAGGTTTTAAATTCCAGAAGCCTCGCGCATAGCACATAAGCGCTAAGCTAACTTTGGCTAGGAACGTCCTAGCGCTTTGAATTTTACTGTGCGTACGGCTGGGGGTAAATCATTGTCGCCACATGATCAGCCTCTTCAATTGGTTCCCCACAGTATATGCTCCGTGTGTCCCCTGTGTGTCCTCAATGAGAGAATGACAATGGAAGAGATAGTGCAGACTGCTAAAAGATTTTAATTTAAATGACAGATAGCCAAGAACTCACTTACATGAACTTGGCTACAATATAACAATTTCAAAGTGCCGTCCGCACTTTGTATATCGGGTGCTGTGTGTACCGCAATGTACCACGACTGCTCTCATTGCTCACAGTCCCAATTCCGGTGCACCTCGCTGACGTCACGCAAAGCACCACAGGAACCCTCCTTGCCGACGGACACTGTAACTCTTCCTTCCCAAACGCGTTTCGTGACGCAAAGGCCGTCACTTCCTCAGTGGTGTGGGGAGTTATATAAATACTGATGCTATTTATACCCTAAAGGGCATTATACACCCCTTGTGGTACAATCAAGCACGAAGACACATAAAATACATAAGATGCCTGCAATAAAAACGCTTTTACATGTCAAACAGACAATGCTTCTAGAGTGCTAAACACCCTGGGATTCAGTAGCACTATCATGCCAAAAAATGTACATTCTTACTGCAGTGTGTTATTCCTTTAAAAAGGAGGCCAGATCGAAGTCTATGTTGAGGCCTTTGGGTGACAGGGTCTTCAAAGTATATATCCAAAAGCTCTCCCTTTTGGATACATAATTGAGCCTGTCACCTCCCCTCCAACTAGCTTTTGGACAATCTATTCCCCTACATACAAGTACCATATATGTTTTGTCAATTTGATGTAGCATTGGGCACCTCTGTCTTTTGTTGTATCAATAGAGAGAGGCCTAGGAGAGGTATTACTCATAGCAGTGGTCCCCAGAGCGGCTACTGCTAGAAGTAACAGAGATTCCAAATAACTAGGCCGGGAGCACCGAGGTCAAACACTCACTGCACTAGCTAACTGGTACAACTTTCAGGGTCTCAGGAGGGATTAAGGCTCAGGTGTTCCATCTCCATCGGTGAAGGGAGGATAGGCCAAAGGGAGGTATTGTGGTTGTGATGTAATGGTATTGAAATCGGATTGATGTTTAATTATCTTATTCAAATGTTGCATGCCGAATTAGCAAGTATACAATGGTGTGCTGGAGTTGGGAACTCTCCGTCTGTATACACTACCGACACACTTTATTGAAGTGTGGTCGGTACCGCAAGCCGGGAAATCTCCCGGCTTGCTAGTGGCCGCCCCTCGGCGTGCCGCGCGTCATAGACGCGCGGTCACGCGTCATCGGGAGCGTGCGCCCGCTGCACGCGTGTCCAGGGGCTCCCCGAGGGAGCCCTGGTGTCCCGCGATCGCGGGACAGCGGCAGGGGGTTCCGGGGGACCCGGCGGACCCGGCAGCGGTAGGGAGAGCGCCCCGATCGGAGGGCGCTCTTCCGCTGCTTCGGCGTGCGCCCGTCACACTCGGGCGCGCGCCAGGCTACTGCTGCGGCACAGAACGGGCAAATGCTCGAATAAACTGTGCCGCAGCAGTACGTGCGTCTCTTTGAGGGTGTTCTGGACGTTTGCCAGCCACTCACACAAGTCCCTAGGGTCAGTTCACCCGGATCTCCGGTCACCCCGTTTGGGTGAGTTAGATCCTAAACCCATCCCAAGGGTAAGGGAACCAGCCGGGTTGCAGACCGGATCGGGTTCTCCTATGGTTTTTCCCATCCCCCCCCCCCTCTGTCCCTCCTCCTCCCCCCTATGCCCCCTCCCTGTCCCTCCTCCCCCCCTCCTCCTCCCAGTTACCCAACAGTGGCTTGGCCCGTCCGTCATCCTGATAGGATCAATCAATGGCCAGCCCTTGACATTAGTTAACATCTATGCTCCCTGCGAGCATGACCCCTCCTTCTTTACATTAGTATTCCAGACCATAAATAAAGTAGCAAAGGGCATCCTAATAGTCGCAGGCGACTTCAATACAGTGTTAAAAATCCTAAACTGGACAGATCAGGCCCCCATAGACTCAAAGTTAGAGAAACTTCTGCTGCTTTGACGGCTGAATTACAGTTAAACCAATTAGTGGACATTTGGAGGGAGCATCATCCCTTTGAAAGGGACTACAGTACACCTTTTTCTCTCACCCCCATACATGATATTTCATGGTCGGATCACGAGCCAATAGAGCTGAGGTGCACATATCTTAACCTAGACAGACCGGGAGCGAACTGGAAACTTAATGAATCTTTGCTGAAGGTACCAGAGCTCTCTCAATTGGTAAGTGACGAGATTGCCCATTTTTTTAAAATAAGGGGAACGTAAACTCACACCCGACGCTGTGGGAGGCACACAAAGCAACATTACGGGGTACACTAATTAACATGGCAGCACGAAGAAAAAGAGAGAGAAATTCAAAGATCCTACTACTCCAATCTAAACAATCTAAATTAAAAGATTTCTAAGTAAACGACGCACCAAAACAGAAATTCTGCAACAAATAAAAGATGTCCAAATAGAGTTAAATCTACTGCTAACCTCGCAGGCAAATAACTCCCTGAGTTGGTCAAAAAGGCAATTTTTTGAGAAAGCAAACAAGCCAGATACTACAGTATGCTAGCGAACAAATTGAGAAATAAAGCCCCAAACTATAACATCCAAGCCATAAGATTAAAATCGGGAGCCTCCACGGCCAATCCAAAATTGATAGTTGAATAATTTAAAAGTTTCTATGAAAACTTATACAATGGAGAAAAAGTGGCTCATAATCTTAGCACAAAAAGAGCTATGAGGGAATTCCTGGCAAGCTCTAAGATTGAGGGGTTGGGAGTGAGAGGTGATGGGGAGGGAGTTCACATTGGAAGAACTCACCCAAGTGATTAAGAATCTGAAACCAGATAAAGCCCCGGGACCAGACGGTTTCTCCAATTTATACTACAAAAAATACATCAAGATCCTGGCCCCATTCCTGCTCTGCATGTTTAATGCAGCATTGGAGGGGACACCTTTCCTGGACATATGCTCCAAGCGTCCATAACCCTTATATACAAACAAGGAAAAGACCCGCTTGACTGCAAAAGCTACAGGCCAATCTCCCTCATAAACAGAGATGTAAAAATCTACGCTAAATTAATTGCCAATAGATTGAGTAACATCCTAGCTAGACTAATACACCCAGATCAAGTCTGTTTCATTGAAGATCGACAGGCAGCAGATAATACCCAATGGATCATTGATCTAATAGAAATAGCCAATTCAAAACAGATAAAGGTTATGGTGTTAAGTCTAGGCGCAGAAAAAACCTTTGACAGGATTGACTGGGCATACTTAAGAACCACGCTTGGAGCCTTTGGTTTCAGAGAAAAAATGACATAAGCAATACTGTACCTTCTCTATATTCGAAACCCAGCCACTAGAGTTCTTCACCAGGGATTCCCATCTGCCCCCTTCAAAATTAAAAGGCCACAAGACAGGGCTGTCTGCTCTCGCCTCTCCTGTTCACTCTTTGTATGGAACCTCTGGCGGCCCAAATGCATCAGAGCCCAGACATCTCAGGAATAAATGTAAATAATCAATCACATAAAGTGGTTCTTAACGCCGATGATGTCTTCATGACTATATCGAAACCTATTACTTCGCTCCAAAACCTATTCGACTTGCTAGGGAAATTTAATAGGATATTGGGATTCAAGATTAATCATTGAAGTTAAACAATCTGATTTGGATCCCAAAAACAGCAAGAAAAGCTATAACATTGCCGCTATCCTCAATGACCAACTCACTATCAATTTGTGAGGCTGCCAAATATACAAGTGCCTTAACCTCCAAAAATTCTTTGATGACCCCATTATGGGACAACCTAGACTTTGCTCCTGGCCTGAATAGTGGAGATTTCTCAATCTGGAAACAAAATGGAATAAATAGACTTAGAGATCTGGAGGGTAATAAGAAAATGAAATCATTTGAACAAATCAAATCCGACAAAGATATTCCCCACTCTGAATTTTATAGATACCTCAGATCACAGCATTTTACCATAAACATACCCCTCACCCCCCATTGACTGTCGCGGTTGGCGTAGCCGGCCTTCCTTAATAAAGGTGGAGCCTGGCTGGCTGCCCCTGAAACCATATGGTATGGGCTGAGAGTGTCAGCTCTTGGGTCTAATATTGTACCTTACTGTGTTGCCTGTAATTTTGTTCCTCTGTTATACTGTCCCCCATAGGGTTATAAACTAGGAACTGTGTATTTGGGGTTAACTGTGTAAGCCCAGTGGGCTAGTTAATGCAGTATCTGTGTATTCCCTTTGCCTCATGGGCCTGCAATTGCCTGTGTCAGCTTGAAAGTGGATTGCCTTGTATGGGTGGCCTCTTATGAGAAATAGCTGCAGGGCAGGGGCTACTGGAACATGAGGGAAATGGGGGTATATTTTAACCTGTCTTGCCTGCCAGCAAGGTATTCTTAGCTGGTGTCTTAGAGAAGAGAAGGTTTCAGAACCCCACATGATAGGTGCAGATGGGGGAATGCAAGCTCGTGTCTAAATATTGGTTCTCTGTGTTTTAAAACTGCATTGCATTGTGTTTGTCCTGTGATTTAAACCCAGGTTGGTGACAAAAGGCAGTCTGAATTAGCATGTGAATTACATGTGGATTAGCATTTCAATGCCCCAGCTCAGATAGCGATTCCAAGTCCCAAATCTCCCCAATTTATTTCCCTTATAAGTATAAGGTCCCCCAAAGTATATTCTGTAAGGAAGTGTACTTCATATTGTGTTTTAATGTTTACTATAAGGTTCTATACAGAAAGCACAGGCATATGGAAGATGCTAGCTAGTTTGCATAGATTCCATAGTTCAGAGAGGGGGGAAAACCATTTGGTGAGCAGGATGTTCAGATTAGGAAGTGTTTTAAGTAGACACAGCGGAGCCAGGGAAAAACGGCCATGGATGTCAAAACTGATAAGCAAGGTTTCTATTGGCAAATTTTTAATTTATCCCTCCTATCAGGTAATGCGTAATTTCAATCCCTGCTTTAATTGGCTATTACACTCCTCAATGATTTAGATAGGAATTCAGCCTATATAAGAGCGTGCAGTAAAAACAGCTCTCTCTCTTTTTCCTGTTGGAGATCTGAAGACAAGCAGCTGCTGGCGGGCCTCTCACTTCTGATGCTTCTGTGAAAGAGCTATTCACACATGGAAGCATGGAGAGGCCTAGCCAGCAGGCTGGATTTCGGTCCAGGAGCCTAGAACAAGGTCCTATCAAGGTAAGCCGTTGCTGAACAGGCGCCTTGCAACTAGGAAAGGGTAGATCTCTTCCCCAGACCCCAGTAAGTGTGTATATTCTCTGTTTCTTGTATTTCTGTGTGTTTCCGAGGTCTTGTCCGAATAAACCGCAATTTATTTTACTGCCTGTTTTGCCTTGTGACTGATCCCTTAAATATAAATGTGTATTTGGCCTGCGCTCCCGTCACAGGCTTATTAACTGGTGGCAGCTGGTGGGATCATAGGACTTTGCACTATAACTTCCTGCGGGGAATTATAGGACAAAGTGAGCTTGTGGATTGCAAGCTCTCAAAACAAGTAGTTTCAGAAAACACGCTATACAAAGCAGGGAATCACACTGTTCAGTGTCACTTAAGTTATTAGTGTCAGGAATCGGCGTTCTCCACGCTCCCCACACAAAACACCCCCTTCCCGCAGGGAGTCCCTGGACACACAAAACAAACCTGCCTTACCGGCCTCCACGGCTCCTCGCTCCTGCCGCCATCGCGGGATCACTCCCCTCGGCGATTCCTCTGCTCAGCGCCGGGCGCGCCCACGCCCTCCTGCACGCACACCTGCACGCACACCTGCACCATCCACTGGCTCGGTTCACGCGCGTACACGAGTTACGGAGCACGCTCAGTCTGCACACTCTTCTTCCCGTCCCCCGGACCTCAGGCTCCGCCCCCGCACACTGCACGGGCATACTTAGGTTACCAACAAGACTCGCCTGGCCTGTTATGCCTGCACCAATCTGCAGTGTCTCCCTGTAGCTCTTCCTGTCCCGCCTCCGTTCGTAATTGGACCTTTCTGCTTTATCTAGCTCCTCTCTGCTCTCAGTCTTTGCTCGACATAGTCTCTGTATGGAAGTACTTCTGGATTCTCTCAGTGTTTTCACAGGTTCTGACGCGGCTTGTACGACTACCCCCTCTGGCTCTCGATCTCGGCACTCCTTGGACAACGCTCACTCTGGTAACCCCTTTAACACGGCATGGACAACGACCTATCTCCACTCTCCACTCCCTGACTTCGGCGAGGCATCCTTCACTTTATCTCTACAACCGGTACCGGCAAGTAATGTCTACCTTACTACACCTGGCCTAGCAACGCTTCATACCACACTCCGGACACGCTGCCTTTGCTGCGGGTGCGTGTATTACCACTTCCCCCTTCAGCTCAGGGGACGGGTCTGGTCTGCGGGCAGCACCGGCGTAACATTATGTCGAGCCCACAAGACGCAGACCAGACCGAACTTCAACAGTTTCTCTCCAATCTGCTTCAGCAAAACCAGGACATGGCGGATCAAATTGTGGCACTTACACGCCAGGTCGCAGTACTCTCAGACAGGGTACCGACCGCGACCCCGCCAGATGTAAGCCCCCACTCCGCAAGCGCAGTTAGCAGCTCAGATGTAAGGATTCCTCCCCTCAAGTCTTATGCAGGTGAACCGCAAGATTGTAGGGGTTTCCTAAACCAGTGTGAGGTGCAGTTTGAAATGGCCCCCCATCTCTACAATACTGATCGCAAGAAGGTAGCCTACATTCATAACCTCCTCACTGGCAGCGCCCTGGCTTGGGCTTCCCCGGTTTGGGAGCGACGTTCTGACCTTACCCAAGATTACCCGGCATTTAAAGCTGAGTTTCAACGAGTATTCGATTCTCCCGCTCGTCGGGAGATGGCATCTGTTTCTCTCCTCCAGATCACTCAGGGACGGCGAATGGTGACACAGTATGCTGTGGAATTCCGGACTCTAGCAGCCGAGACTAACTGGGGACAAGAGGCTCTCGTCTCCGTATTCTGGCAAGGCCTGGCAGATCCCATCAAGGACGAACTCTCTCGCCAATCCAGGCTGGATCAACTGGAGGTCCTCATTGATTTGGCTGTCCGAGTGGATCAACGTATCCAGGTACGCCGCTCTGAGCGTCAGCGCACTCGCTTCCATAACTTTCAAGTTCCGTTCTCCAGTATTCCCAGCAACACTCCTGCTCCCCCAAGTGCTACCATATCTCTTCGTCCTGCACTAGAGTTGCCAGAGCCAATGCAATTGGGGGTACAACGCATCCGCACACTGATACGGCAGTTCCGCCACGCCGGGGGATTGTGTTTCTAATGCGGATCCGTGGAACATCTGGTTCGGGAGTGTCCACTGCGTCCGGAAACGGGAACACCCAGTGAGTACAGAGGGGCTCTCTCTGGGTGTAATGTCTCCACGTCCCCTTTCTAAAGGTGAACTCCCTAAGAAACTTACATTTCCAGTCTCCCTTTCAGGTGATAAGTTCAAGACTTCTACCGCCGCTTTCATTGACTCAGGAGCTGGAGGAAACTTTGTGGATCTTGAATTCGCCAGGTTAAACCGCATACCACTCGTGAGAAAGAAGGTTCCCATCGCACTCGTCGGTATCGATGGACGTCCTCTTACCCCGGCCCACATTTCCTTAGAGACGGCTCCTTTGCTTCTGTCCTCACATCTGCACAAGGAGACCTTAGTTCTCGATGCCATTCACGCTCCTGGGATACCCATCACCCTTGGTCTTCCTTGGCTACAGCTTAACAATCCTCTCATTGACTGGACTTCCTCTGCTCCCATTTCCTGGAGGTCAAGGTCAGGCGAGACTCATCAACTGCTGGCCAATACATCTGTTCCCGAAGTTATTCTACCTTCCGTTTACCATCAATTCCGGGACGTTTTCAATAAGGTACAGTCAAACCTCTTGCCGCCACACAGGACATACGATTGTCCGATCGACCTAGTTCCAGGTTACTCCCTACCCAAGTCCAAGACCTACCCCTTGTCGTTACCAGAATCTCACGCTATGGATGAATATATCCAGGAGAATCTCAAGAAAGGCTTTATTCGTCACTCCAATTCCCCAGCAGGGGCTGGGTTTTTCTTCGTCAAGAAAAAGGACGGGTCATTGAGGCCTTGCATCGACTACAGGGGTTTAAACCACATAACTATTAAAAATCGTTACCCCCTTCCCCTTATTACCGAACTGTTCGATAAATTACAGGGGGCCAAGATTTTTTCCAAGTTGGATCTACGTGGTGCCTATAACTTGGTGCGCATCAGGAAGGGGGATGAATGGAAGACGGCCTTCAACACGCGTAGTGGACACTACGAATATCTGGTAATGCCTTTCGGCTTATGTAATGCTCCCGCTGTGTTCCAGGATTTCATCAACGACGTCTTTCGTAAGGTACTCAATATTTTTGTAATTGTATACTTGGATGATATCCTGATTTTTTCCAAAGATCTCCAGGACCATATACGCCACACCCCCTACGTCCTTTCCCGTCTCCGTGAACAACATTTGTACGCCAAACTGGAGAAGTGCACCGTTCATCAGACCTCTACTCCGTTCCTGGGGTACATTATTTCCGATGAGGGCTTTATGATGGACTCCGGTAAACTTCAAGCAGTCACTGAATGGCCAAGACCCAACTCTCTCAAGGCCATACAACGTTTTTTAGGGTTCGCTAATTATTATCGTAAGTTTATACGGAGTTTTTCCACCATTGTGGCACCCCTTACTGCGCTCACCAAAAAAGGAGCTGATCCTTCGGCTTGGTCATCCGAGGCCATCTCCGCCTTCGAGACACTCAAGGAAGCCTTTATATCCGCACCTAATCTCTGTCATCCCAACATCGAACTTCCCTTCGTCCTGGAGGTCGACGCTTTTGATTGCGGCGCTGGTGCCGTTCTTTCTCAGAGACCCACGCCCCAAGATAAGTTACATCCCTGTGCATATTTTTCCAAGAAATTCTCGTCTGCCGAGAGGAACTATGACGTGGGTAACAGGGAACTTCTGGCCGTGAAGATGGCTCTTCAAGAGTGGAGACACCTGCTGGAGGCGCCGTTTACTATTCTCACGGACCACAAGAACCTTCTTTATATAGAGAACGCTCGACGCCTTGGTCCACGACAGGCTCGTTGAGCTCTTTTTTTTTCTCGATTCGATTTTCACCTTTCCTATATCCCCAGGACCAAGAACGTAAAGGCAGACGCACTCTCCCGTATACATTCTTCTGAAGAGAGGCCAGAGGAATCTTTGGAGACTATCCTTCCGCATGAGAGGATTCTCGCCACGTCTTCTTTCAAGAATCTTGACAAGATTTTGCACTCCCAGAGACGCATTCCCAAGGACTTGGTCATTCCCGACAACAAA
Source organism: Ascaphus truei (assembly GCF_040206685.1). NCBI lineage: Eukaryota > Metazoa > Chordata > Amphibia > Anura > Ascaphidae > Ascaphus > Ascaphus truei. The sequence continues at coordinate 192,542,741 of NC_134486.1, read as the reverse complement.
CTCTTTGTACCTTCCAAATTTGTTCCAGAGGTCCTGTCTTGGGGTCACTCCTCTAAATCTGCAGGTCATCCAGGTTTTAAGAAGACTACTGATCTGATTCGTTGGAATTTCTGGTGGCCAAGGATGTCTCAAGATATTCTGGAGTTTACCCGCGCCTGCCCCACGTGCGCTCAAAGCAAGACTCTCCGTCAAAAGCCTCAGGGTTTTCTGTTACACCTTCCAGTTCCCGACCGCCCCTGGTCCCACATTTCGATGGACTTCATCATGGAGTTGCCCAGGTCCAGAGGAATGAACACTATCTTGGTGGTCGTGGACAGGTTCTCGAAGATGTCCCATTTCATTCCACTTAAAGGATTACCCATCTCCCCCGCCCTTGCTGATATTTTTACGGAGCAGATTTTCCGGATTCATGGGATCCCTTCGTCCATTGTTTCTGACAGAGGTTCTCAGTTCGTATCCAAATTTTGGAGTGCTTTCACGAAGAGATTGGGCATCTCTTCTTCTTTCTCTTCCGCCTATCATCCTCAGTCCAATGGACAAACGGAGAGAATCAATCAATCCCTGGAGAAGTACCTGAGATGTTTCATATCCGATTTCCAGGATGATTGGGCTCAACTCCTCTCTTGGGCAGAGTATGCCGTCAATTCTGCCAAAAACGAGTCCACCCGGGAGTCACCCTTCTTTATAAATTATGGGTTCCTGTCTTCCCATCCCCAACATCCCTTCTGGAGTACCAGCCGTAGATGAACGCATTTCTTCCCTCCAAACCGCATGGTCCAGGATTCAGTCTACCCTTCTCAACTCCTCCCACAGATCGAAACTACAGGCTGATCGTCTTCGTCGTTCGGCGCCCAGTTACAAACCAGGGGATTTGGTATGGCTCTCCTCTAAGAATATCCACCTTAAGGTACCATCTCCTAAACTGGCACCTAAGTTCCTGGGTCCCTTCCCTATTTGCGAACAAATCAATCCTGTGGCATTCCGGCTCCAACTACCACCCAGTATGAAGACTCCCAATGTCTTTCATGTGTCCCTCTTAAAACCATTTATCTCCAGTCACTTCTTTCCGGATCAGACTCGTAAACCGGATCCCATTACTGTACAAAATAATGAGGAATACGAAGTTCACTCTCTTTTGGATTCTCGCCTATCCAGGGGTCAGCTCCAGTTCTTGGTGCAGTGGAAGGGCTTTGGCCCTGAAGAGAGATCCTGGGTACCTTCAAAGGACATTCATGCCCCGGCCCTTCTTAAGTCCTTCAGGAAAAAGTTTCCAGAGAAACCGTTCTTGGATTGTCCTGAGGCCGTTCCTGAAGAGGTGGGTACTGTCAGGAATCGGCGTTCTCCACGCTCCCCACACAAAACACCCCCTTCCCGCAGGGAGTCCCTGGACACACAAAACAAACCTGCCTTACCGGCCTCCACGGCTCCTCGCTCCTGCCGCCGTTGCAGGATCACTCCCCTCGGCGATTCCTCTGCTCAGCGCCGGGCGTGCCCACGCCCTCCTGCACGCACACCTACACGCACACCTGCACCATCCACTGGCTCGGTTCATGCGCGTACACGAGTTACGGAGCACGCTCAGTCTGCACACTCTTCTTCCCGTCCCCCGGACCTCAGGCTCCGCCCCCGCACACTACACGGGCATACTCAGGTTACCAAAAAGACTCACCTGTCCTGTTATGCCTGCACCAATCTGCAGTGTCTCCCTGTAGCTCTTCCTGTCCCGCCTCCGTTCCTAATTGGACCTTCCTGCTTTATCTAGCTCCTCTCTGCTCTCAGTCTTTGCTCGACATAGTCTCTGTATGGAAGTACTTCTGGATTCTCTCAGTGTTTTCACAGGTTCTGACGCGGCTTGTACGACTACCCCCTCTGGCTCTCGATCTCGGCACTCCTTGGACAACGCTCACTCTGGTAACCCCTTGAACACGGTTTGGACAATGATCTATCTCCACTCTCCACTCCCTGACTTCGGCGAGGCATCCTTCACTCTATCTCTATAACCGGTACCGGCAAGTATTGTCTACCTTACTACACCTGGCCTGGCAACGCTTCATACCACACTCCAGACATGCTCCCTTTGCTGCGGGTGCGTGTATTACCACTTCCCCCTTCAGCTCAGGGGATGGGTCTGGTCTGCGGGCAGCACCGGCGTAACAATTAGTGCCTGAAAGGAGAAGATGTGGTCCCCAACAGGAAGGTATGTGTCCTGGGATCGTGCATCTGTGATTGGCCGGTGTGAGAAGTATGGGTTGCCTACCCACGGCAGACCCATGGTAGTCCTATGCCAGGACTTGGAGTGGCATGAAGCCCGCGGGGCTGACTGCACTTCTGGGGAAGTAGCTGCGGACACTACCCGGGCGCTTCGGTCTGGACGGTACCGGTCCTGGAGTCGGGCAGCTGTGGCTGCCCGATGTAAAAGCTATATGCTGCCAGTTCATAGGCAGTCTAGGGCATCCCTAGAAAAGGAACTGGAGTGGCATGAAGCCCGCGGGGCTGAATGCACTCCTGAGGTAGTGGTCCTAGCCACTACCAGAGGGACAGTGAGCCCAGAGAGCGAGCCCCTCAAGAGTGTCTTGGAGGGGGACCTCAACCATCCTGTGGCTCCCCCTGAAGCTGTTCTTAAAATGGTATGCGAACTGCTAACACTCTATTCCCGGTTGCGTCCGAACGCGACGGTAAAGCAGAGGATGCAGTTCTGCCCAGTAGTAGAGCGCGTTGCGGGATGCATTGCCCTCCTCCCCCCTGGGGAGAGGGCTGGGGCAACCTGGGCCGTGGTACTGAGCACCCAGGCGGCAGATGGTGTGTCCACGGGGGCACCGTCCCAGAAGCGGGACGTAACCCCCGCAGGAGTGCCAGTGAATCAGGCACTCCCCAGAGCTGACACTCTCCTTCGGGAGAGGCAGCTGAAGGCCAAGGTGGCAGAGGGAGTGATCAGCCATGCTGATGCTGGGGATCTTGTCTCCCTGAAAGCCACCGTGCTGGCTGAGGGTGGTGCCAACCCGGCACCATGCCTCGTGGTCCCCGGAAGGGTGACCGGTGCTGCATCCACTCAGAGGGTGGAGGGCTGTGTGTCCCACAAGACACAGCCCGAGCAGCAGGTCCAGAACCCCGCAAGTGTGCCGGTGGAGCTAGTGCCATCGGTAGTTGCACCCCCTCTAGTTTCAGAGCAGGGGAGGGAGCAGCTTAGCGCCAAGGGAGTTGCTGGAGAGTCCAGTGATGCTGCCCGCAGGGAAGCCTCTGTGCAGGCTGAGGGTACCACTCTCGTGCCCTGCCTTGGGTCCACCCCAGTGGTGGAGGACTGTGTGCCGGCATGGGCACAGTCAGAGAAGCGGGTCTTAACCCCTGCAGGAGTGCCGGTGAATTGGGCACTCCCAAGAGCTGACACTCTAGTATCAGAGAGTCAGCTGAGAACAAAAGGGGCCGAGGGAGAAATCAGCCGCGCTGACGCCGGAGAGTGTATCCCCATGAAAGCCACCGTGCTGGCTGAGGAGGGCCCCACCCTGGGGCCCTGCCTTGTGTCCACCCCAGTGGTGGAGGGCTGTGTGCCGGCATGTGCACAGTCTGAGAAGTGGGTCTTAACCCCCACAGGTGCGCCTGTGAGCCGGGTAGTCCCAGGAGCTGACACACTAGTCCCAGAGTGTCAGTTGAATGCCAATGTGGCTGAGGGAGAGATCAGCCAAGCTGATGCTGGGGATCATGCCTCCCTGCAAGCCACCATGATGGCGGAGGATGGTGCCACGTGGGTGCCATGCCTCATGGCCTCCAAAATGGCGACCAGCTGTGTGCCAGCATGGCCACAGGCAGAGAAGCGGGTAGTGACCTCCGCTGCAATTCCTGATGCCCCCCGATCCAGTAACCTTAGTCTGGGGCAACGTTCCCTAGCTACAGAGAAGACGACCAGTGAGCTGCTGTCCCCTGAACTCAAGCAGCCAGCAGCCGTGCAGCAGCTACAGGAAAAGACACAGTCAGCGATCCCTGCAGCCCCTGCCAGCGACACAGCTATGGAGCTTCCAGATGAGCAGCAGTCTACAGCCATCAGGCAGGAGGACCCACCGGTCCACAAAGATTTGTTTTTGCATCCAGGGGTCCCAGGCAATCGGCAGGCGATCGGCCTGGGGGTCCCCTGCAACAAGGTACTTCCTGGGCAGCCTAATAGGGTCTGGCCCAGGCACCGGTTCCCAGGGACAGGGAGACCGGTGATGGTACACAAAGAGGATGCTCTTGTGACCGCAGTCACAGAGAGCCACAGTTGGGCAGTTGCCCAGGCAAAGGTGCAGTCGTCACCAATGCCCACCAATTTGTTTATGCTCCCCAGCTTTTGGAGTCCAACCCCCAGATGATCGCTCCCCAACATTTGGAGCCCACACACATGGAGGACCTCGAAGGGACCAGGCAGGTAAGTCAGACCATGCCCGACCAGTGTCCCCATGTGTATAATGTTCCCCACTGTGACCTTTTTTCTGACTGTGTGACAGACAGGGAACTACCGGAGCTCAGTGAGTGGTACCAAGAGATGGTGCAGGCAGATACTGATTTGCCCGCGGACCATAGTAGGCGTTTTGCCTGGGTATCAGTCCCTAGGTCTCCTGCTAGTTCAGCGACAGCAAGGGGCCAGTTAGTAGTTCCTTGGAGGTTTAGGGCAGGCTCTGTGGAGCAAGGGGAGACAGCTCCCCAGCTCGCAGCTCCCCTCTGGGAGTGGAAGCGAGTGGCGTTAGGGAGACCGAGGGTCCCTTCTATGGGTGAGCCAAGCAGGACCCAGTGTACTGATCACCCGGAAGACCCCGGGGGTCAGCAGCCCCACCCTCAGACTGAGTACAGTGTCTTGATGGAGAGGGAATGGATAGAGAGGGAGGTCAGGGACATACAAGGGTACTATAGGGATTTAGTGACCCACTACAGTGTTCTAACTGACCCCCGGACTAAAGTGACTGACCAGAGGGCAGTGGTGCTGGCAGCCTGGTTCCCAGATAGTGGACCAACATTTCGATGTCTGCAGCGGATCCTTGCCCTGTTGAACTTGGACTATGGAGGCAAGGGGTCCAACCATGCTGGAGGACTTAACCAGCCAGATGGACTCCATTTCTTCCCGGCAACCTCAATTTTTTCAGGCTCAGCAAGCGACCTGATGATGGTGACTGTCCTGGCGCCTTCATAATTGAAGGGGGAGGTGTCGCGGTCGGCGTAGCCGGCCTTCCTTAATAAAGGTGGAGCCCGGCTGGTATGCTGTTAGTACCCATAAGCCACTCCTGAAGAAGACGTAACCACGTCGAAACGCGTAGTCGGGCTTTCTCAGCCATCTTGGTAGAGGACCGAAGCAAAGGAACCTCCACGGTCTGCAGTTCCGGCGAGCGGTGACGTCACATTCCGGAAGTGATGTTCGCGGATGCCGGGTGCAAGAAGACTGCACGAGCAGAGCGATGCTGTAGTAGAGACTCTATTTCCAATGCTGTTTTTCCTCGTAAAGCCGTAAGCCTCCATTTGTCTTTCATTTTGATAAATTGTATTTTCAATCTACACTATGGTTGTTTTCTGCTTTATTAAGAACTGCTGATATATACCAAACCTCCGGAACGGGCTACATCACAAGCTTCCAATTGATTCACATGCTCATTTTCCTGCTACGTTTGTGAGTAGGAATTTGTCAAGTTTAATACATTTTGTACACTGGTTTTATAGTATTACACTATCCACTGTTTTTTCCTTTTTTAGGCATTCGGCGACGCTCCCCTGGAACTTCACCAATACTACTTCTGCAAGACTTTTGGAACAGTCTTTTGTCGGGGTCGAGTGATAAATAGTTTTTGCCTTTTATTTATTATATTGCATTTTGCACTGTACACTATATATAAATACACTAAATATATTTTGAGTTCACTGTATATTTCATTGCACATTTCACTAGTATTTTTACTTAGATATATCACTGTATGCACTATTTGTTTTTATCACTGCCTGTGGTTGAGTAGAGCGCCATCTAGCGTTTTTTAATAGTATCTGACTGTCTCCAAGGAGCCTGCATCACTCCGGAGCCAAGAGCGGTGGAAGTTTGGAGTTTGAACCATCATTTCCCGGGACCCTTTGCTACGGCACTTGATTTGACGCACACCCGGAAGAACAAAGTCATTAACCTGTCCGTGAGCTCCATGTCCCGGCACGTGATTTTGGCACATTATCTATCTATTGCCCTTGCCACAGTCTCTCAACGCGCCTGTCCTAGCGACCATTGTGAGTTGCCTGATTTTACCCTGTTCTACTAAAACCATTTTTTATTGATTTACGCTATGGAGCCCGCCCGAACTTTTCCTCTTTTGTTTTTTAGATTCATGAGGAAGGTGGTTGTTCCTGCGGAGAGCTGCTTGGAGTCTCCAGAGTTTTAACCAGCACATTTTTTTTTTTTTTTTCATTTGTACATTTGTCTTGGCATACTTTTTATTCCTTTCCCTTTTGTTTTCTCCACCACCTTCTTTTCCATTTGTTTCCATTGTATGTTTTTTTGCTCTGTTTGTTTATTTTTGCTGTTTGTCCTCATCCACATTGTGTTAAATATATGGTAACAATTGTACCCATACAACATTCTATAGGTTTCTCTGTATATTGAGTGCTGGTCCATGCCCATTTGATCCGAGTTTATATTCAACCCATTTTAGTGGCTTATTTTCACCCCAGAATCATAATATTTGGTTGCAAGTGGTTTTATTTTTCTTTATGTGGCGCTGCAGTGTGTGTGTATATACACACACACATATATATATATATATATATATATATATATATATACATATATATATATATATGTCTGTATATACACACACACACACATATATACACACACACATATATATATGTGTGTGTGTCTGTATATACACACACACATATATATACATACTGCTGCGACACACTTTATTCGAGCAAATACCCAGTATGTACCTGGCAGATACCTGGAATGCGCCGCTCCTCACCTCTGACAAGCCCCGTTGCATTTGCCTTCCCAGCCTGGGTTCATGACTGGCTGATGGGCGGCTGATCTGTTAAATGATAATGATTAGGATTTAATAGGCTGCAATGCTTCGCGTGTCTACCAGATGGCATAAATTCATGAATTGTAATGCAGTATATATATATATATATATACTGTGCAGTATTGCAGCCAGCGGGAATAAAATGCTTCAATCCCTGCCTGGAAAATAACTCAATGCACTCGGGCAGAAAACAGTCACAAACCTCAATACACCCGGGTATACCCGAATTCGTGGGACTAGCCGAGCTCGAATAAAGTGTGTCGCCAGTGTAGCGTATATATATATATATTATATATATACAGTGCTTGACAAATCATCCAAAAATCTAGTCGCCGAACCAAAAAATCAACTTGCCACCCAGAGAGACAAAGAGAGGGGGCGAGAGACAGAGAGAGGGGGCGAGAGACAGAGAGGGGGCGAGAGACAGAGAGAGAGGGCGAGAGACAGAGAGAGAGGGCGAGAGACAGAGAGAGACGGCGAGAGAGAGAGAGGGCAAGAGACAGAGAGAGAGGGCAAGAGACAGAGAGAGGGCGAGAGGCAGAGAGAGGGCGAGAGACAGAGAGAGGGCGAGAGGGTGATTGGGTGGGTGGGGGGGTGAGGTGACTGATTGGGTGGGGTGACTGGGTGATTGGGAGGGGTGACTGGGTGACAAGGTGATGGGACTGGGTGGGGTGACGGGACTGGTTGGGGTGACGGGACTGGGTGGGGTGACGGGACTGGGTGGGGTGATGGGACTGGGTGGGGTGACTGGGTGGTGGGGTGCTGGGGTGACGTGGGTGGTGGGGTGACGGGGTGTGACTGATTGGGGGGTACTTCTGGTGTCCTGCATACACTGACACTCAAACTGTTATACACACACAACACACGCACACACACACACACACACACACACACTATCTCATACATACTGTAAGGAATCCACTACTGGCTTTGACTATAGCCTTGCAGACCTATGCAGTTGCAAGCTTCCTCTGGCAATCAATGGCACTTGTGCTGCCTCTCATTGCAGCTTCTGCCCTGTGCTCCATCATTGGAGGAATACTCACACACCCTCCTCCTGTGATTGGATCTCCGCCCTTTATATCCTGGGCGTTGGCACTGAACCAGTGCCGAGCATAACTCCTACCTTGGACGTTACCGTCTCTGCCACAAACCGTCCAGGCCTCTCTCCTAGTGTTCTAACCTTCCTAGTTCCTGAGTATCCAGAGGCCTGTTCCTGTCTCCTGTGCTGAAGCATGTTAGCCAGCACTGGTAACTGCTGCATTCACTCCTAGCAGTGGTTACCCTTAATTTCCTGCGGCCTGCTGCTATCTCCATGCAGTGGCCTGCCTTGGACTTCTGCGCTGAAGCGTTGGTTTCCCCGACGCTGCCCTGCGGTGTACTTCGGCCAGCCTGCTGTCTCCCCCTGCTGAGACCGGCGTCATGGGCCGAGGCCACTCCTCGCGCAGAGGCCATTCCCACGCTCACGCTCCTAAGCTGAAGCGGGGAACTCCTGTCTGCCTGTTGCCGATTCCTTGCTACGACTACGACCACCCGGATGTCTTCTATCCTGACCCTGCTTCGGCCATCGATTGTCCTGTCTTCTCCTACCCCGACTTTGGCTTCAATAACGACGATGCTGCCTTCTCCAATCCTGACCCTGCGATGTACGACTACCTCAGCCCCGCGGTCCGGTCCCGGTTTGTGGCAAGCATCGGCGTAACACATACACACACTCTCACTTTCCCCCATACACACACGGGAGGAGGAAGCGAGGAAGGCCACGACCACGCACCACCACTGCCTCAATCCCCCCCCCCCCCTCACTCCCCCGCACCGGCAGCCAACGGAGCGCCTTTGACCAAGGGGGGAAGGTACTGTACGCGCAAGCAGCCAACGGAGCGCCGGGGACCGGGGGGGAAGGTACAGTACGCGCGAGCAGCCAACGGAGCGCCGGGGACCATGGGGGGATGGTACTGTACGCGCGAGAAGCCAACGGAGCGCCGGGGACCAGGGGGGGGGGGAAGGTACTGTACGCTCGTGCAGCTAACGGAGCGCCGGGGACCAGGGGGGAAGGTACTGTACGCGCGAGAAGCCAACGGAGCGCCGGGGACCAGGGGGGGAAGGTACTGTACGTGAAGGCAGCCAACGGAGCACCGGGGACCAGGGGGGGAAGGTACTGTACGTGAAGGCAGCCAACGGAGCGCCGGGGACCAGGGGGGAAAGTACTGTAACGCGGGCAGCCAACGGAGCACCGGGGACCAGGGGGGGAAGGTACTGTACGTGAAGGCAGCAAACAGAGCACCGGGAACCAGGGGGGAAGGTACTGTATGCGCAGGCAAGCCAATGGAGCACCGGGGACCAGGGGGGGAAGGTACGCGTGGGCAGCCACCGGATCGCCGGGGACCAGGGGGGGAAGGTACTGTAGCGTGGGCAGCAAACAGAGCACCGGGAACCAGGGGGGAAGGTACTGTATGCGCAGGCAAGCCAATGGAGCACCGGGGACCAGGGGGGGAAGGTACGCGTGGGCAGCCAACAGAGCGCCGGGACCAGGGGAGGGAGGAACACCCCCCACGCCAATCTCTCGCCACACACACACCATCCGTCGGCCACAAGTGGGGGGGGATGATATTGCAAGAGGCAGGGAGAGTACTTACTTCCTCAATCATCAGCCCTGTAAAGGTAGGCGGACCTCACTGCTCCTGCTCATATAGAGCAAGCCTAACCCCCCCCCACCCCCAACAAAAAAAAAACTTGCGTCAGGCCAATCAAATAAGGGGATTTTTTATTATTTTTTTTCTCGGTGCGAGCAGGGGAAAATTGAAAGAGAACCGCATGCGTTGCAGGGGCGGCCATTACGGGTCGCCACCTAGCCAAATCCAATCGCTCCTGGCGAGCAGGGGCGACCGGATTTGTCGAGCACTGTATATATATATATATATATATATATATATATATATATATATATATATATATATATATATATAATAAACCAGAACAGATGGCACTCCAAGCAAAATAGGCAAAGTTCAAGTTGCCTGCTTCATAATCACAATACATGTAACAGCTGCTATCACTAAAGTGAGAGCAAAGATACAGCACTGTCAGGTATAAAGACAAACAATGTATTAGGCAATACAAAAAGAACACAGAGACAAACCAACGTTTCGGTCCTCTAAGGACCTTCCTCCCCCTGCTTTATTCATTGTTACACCGCCGGAAGAAGAGATCTGTGTATCTCGAAAGCTCGCACAAATAAAAGCATTTCGTTAGCCACAGAACAGTATTGTCTATTCGTTTTTGAGAGATATATATATCTATATCTCAAAAAAAAAAAACAATGAAGTAGCGCCTCTAGTACATCCTGAATATAGACTATTATATTGAAGAACTAATTAACCCTACTGTGAACGCGTCTAGTGGGGTGGTGTGATAATGGCCAAATAACACTATTAAAACCTGTGATTTCAAAGGAAATTAAATAATAATAAGTAGGTTTAATTACATATAATACTAAAGAATAAAAAATAATAAATAAAAACAATGTATTAAACTGCTCAAAACTATATAAAAAATAATTAAAATTTTTTATAAAAAATCTTAATGAAAAACCTCAGAAAAAACAAAGTCCCGTTCCAAAAGCAATCACATCCAGGTATTGGCAGCCCGTTTCAATGGGATCACTACTCCCTTATTAGATCTGTGAAAAAGGAGAAAAGAAAACAGGCGCACAACTAGTGCATTAACGTAATAACAATAGTTTATAGAACTTAAAATCAAAGCAAATGCCCACTCACAAGAGTACTGTAATAATAAGCAGGTATGAGATAGGCTCTCATAAGCCAGCAACGCTGTCCGGTTCGAGGTAATGGCGTCCTCCCGTGTCTCTCCTCCGTGTACCGGATGGCCGGAAGTGACGTCCTTCCGATTCGGTGTTCAATGTAAAAAGTCCCTCCAGGAACCAGCAGTTCAAAGATCTTTGTGCCGGCAATAACCCAGCCAGAATCTCACCTTCTAAATCTTCCTGTGGATTGGTTCCAGTGCTTCCGGGTTGCCTGGATTTCGGTGAGTGGGCATCTGTTGAACTTCTGATCGCCGCCCTCTAGCTGTGAGTTTGACTAGCTAGAGGGCGGCGATCAGAAGTTCAACAGATGCCCACTCACCGAAATCCAGGCGACCCGGAAGCACTGGAACCAATCCACAGGAAGATTTAGAAGGTGAGATTCTGGCTGGGTTGTTGCCGGCACAAAGATCTTTGAACTGCTGGTTCCTGGAAAGACTTTTTACATTGAACACCGAATCGGAAGGACGTCACTTCCGGCCATCCGGTACACGGAGGAGAGACACGGGAGGACGCCATTACCTTGAACCGGACAGCGTTGCTGGCTTATGAGAGCCTATCTCATACCTGCTTATTATTACAGTACTCTTGTGAGTGGGCATTTGCTTTGATTTTAAGTTCTATAAACTATTGTTATTGTTAATGCACTAGGTGTGCGCCTGTTTTCTTTTCTCCTTTTTCATATATCTATATCTAACTATATATATGAAGCCAATGAAAGCCTGAGGAATAGATTGTGTCTATTGAGAGTTAATGCACTTTCGACTTGAATGGAAGCTAATGCCTGTTCGGGGAGTTAACCTGCAATCATAACAGACCTTAAAGAATAACCCTTTATATGCTAAAAATTAGTCATGCTGGCTCCATATGCAGCGATGTCAACAACTAAATCCTAGAATCAGTGACATTTTGGGAGTTTGGGCCCCAAAAATGAGATTTTTATGGTAAAGCACTGACTAAAAATAACTTGAAACCACAAAATAAGTGATTCACAGGTCTGCATGAGAGTCACTGACAATTGGGGAGACTTGACAGGTCCATAGTAAAAACATGCCACCAGTCGAAGATAACAGTATAACAATGATCTCGACTGGTCTTTTTTCAGTGCTTATTTTATCATTAATCCGAAATGACCAACAAATAAAATTATTAAAGAATAAGTGGATTATTTTCAGATTGAAAAAAAATATTTGCTAGTTTGTTAGCATTTCGCGCCACATACTGTACAACATCTCGCTGTGTTCCGCACAATGAATCGGGAGTGACGTCACAATAGCTGAGAGAGATCAACTCAGATTGTGAAAATACAGATTATGTGTACTCTACTCGCATGCGCAACTCTCGCAATGCGCGCCGGGAAATGTAGTCTTTAATACGGCACGAAAGGCGTCCTCGTTTCCGGAGGCCACCGGCTACGTCCCAGACAAAGTGTTGACACGTTGCATGGCAACCATGGGCAGCGTGCGCTACTGTTGCTACGGCAACCTCACATAAACAAGAGATCCCGACCCACAGAGCAGAGGCCCACTGACAAGTTCTGATCAGGCACCGGGACCCGCTCCGCCTGTAGCCTCTCTCAGGAAGAGGTCCGTCACCCGATCACGGCTCTCCCAGGTGAAAACCTCTCTCTTTCTCTGTGACTCTGTCCTGATTATGGTGGCAGAAAAGGAGACAAGCAGCGTCAAAGCAGACGAGACCGGAGTGGCAAAGATCAGGGGAAAGACGTCCTCCTCCTCCTCCCAGGGATTCACTGTGAAAGCCATGATGAAGAATTCCACTGTAAGTGGGCAATAGTTACTATTAAGTAAGAGGGAGTTAACAGAGACCGAATGGGGTGGGGGAATAAGGGGTTTCCCATTGTACAAGACCCTCCTGTCCATGCACTGGCAGGCTCCAGGTGACCAAAAACAGGAAATGTTTTAAATCTCGCATCCTCCATAGATTAAGGACCATATTTACTAAGTGTTGCTATTTCATGACACCTTGAGCAGTTGGGATTCACTTTCAAGCCATAAAGTAGCATATGTATATCTTTATTTATATAGTGCCATTAATGTACATAGCGCTTAACAGCAGTAATACACGTGACATAATAATAAAAATAACAAATAATACAAATAACACATAATGGGAATAAGCGCTTCAGACATAAAAGTAACATTAGGAAAAGGAGTCTCTGCCCTGAAGAGCTTAAAATCTAATTGGTAAGTAGGAAGTGTTCTGGCAAGTGCATCTATAAAGGGGCAAGGTCGATATAGGAAGTGTATAGTATCAGCCCCGGTGCTATCCATATGCTGCGTTAAGGAGGTGGGTTTTAAGATAGAGAGTATGCTATTCGAATATTGAGGGGAAGGGCGGCATATGGAATAGCACCACTTTGTCACAGCTAAGACACTCAGTTAACCCTATCGTTACCAGGTGCAATGCATCGGAGGCCTAGTATGTATGTATATCTTTAGTTATATAGTGCCACCCATGTACATAGCGCTTCCAGCAGTAATACACATGATATAATAACATAATACATAATAGGGATAAGCGCTTCATACATGAAAGTAACAATAGGAAAAGGAGTCCCTGCCCAGAAGAGCTTACAATCTTAATAGAGGGTTAACAAGTTTATTACCCTATCCAAAACATTTCTGACAAATGATCTGAGTCAAAGCTAAGACACTTGATAAACATGTTTTCTTAAAGAGGTTGTTACTATTTTTCTGTACATCAAAACAAATTTCACAGTTGCTTGTAATATAACGCAGGTGAATATTCTTTCTGCATATGTTAAGGAAAGTTAAGAAACACAAAGTCTACGTTTTCTTATTCTGCATGCCAACCTGCATCACTATACTTGACCCTATCTTGTTTGTACATTCTTTATATATTCATGTAAATCATGATTCTCAGTAAAAAAAAAAGAATTCTTTAGTTATGTATTCTGGCCAAAATTCAAAACACGCATCAAGGTTGTGATCAAGAACCTCCAGACAAACAGTATTTTAGAAACAACCAAAGAATTAACCAACTTTACCAAAATGCAATAAAACTACAAATGTATATATTATGATTGCTGTATTGCTAAATTATTTCAAACACATAATGTGACTTGAGTTACCTAGGAGAGGGTTGAAAACTGCTTATCAGTTTTGCTAGATTGACTTGCACTTCCATTGAGATCCATAACCAGGGCTGGCTGATCCTTCTTCCTTTGATCTAGAGCAGATGGTCACTGAAATTATGTGGTCCAATCATCTAAAGAAAAGTAGAGGCAAAACCAATACTTGAGTACTAATGAGTGATTAAATCATTTTTGTTAGTACATGAACAAAGAAGCCAAATCCATTTTTCAATTGCCCCTGAACACCTTTCTCAACAACGTGACCTTCAAATTCTACAAGGTTACAGGGAAAAAATGAGTAATGTGCTTCTATGCTCCTGCTCAGATACAGTAAAGAAGCAGCATACGATAAATTAATAGGATATGAAGTGGATCAAGGTCTGCACAGCATGTGTATCAAAACCTGATAAAACTATTCATTGAAGAAATGTTCCAAAATTCAAAACAGGCACTGCATAAAATTAAGTACAAACAGGGCTATTTTAGTATGACAGGCATTGTTCATTTCAGTTGACAGGTACAGGGACAGGTTGGGGCAGAGTTTCTAAAAAAAAAATGTTAACATTAGTACTGTAAATGTAAAGTACAAAAGGGATGAGTTAAAAAAAAAAAAAACACAATTTTTAATATGTTCTTATTCCGCACTGTATTTAAAGGCACATGTATGTACTTCACTGAATTTAAAATCTAATTTGGGGGGGGGGGGGGGGGCTAAAAAGAACAGGCAAAGCACACAGTACTAGCTGATGAACAAAAAGTGCTTCAAAGTTTTATGATGGCATGTTCACAGGAGAAGGCAGATGAACATTTGGGGCAGAAGAACCGTCATCAGAAAAATCCCCATTATTAGTTGTATTAGTTGTTTCTCAACATAGTATCCAGTTGCTGTGAACATGTTATAATCCTTTGAAAACACATTTTGCTCATCAACTACTACTGTGTTCTGCCTGTGTTTTTTTTTTAACCCTGCTTGCAGTCAATTTATTGGATAGTCATCAATATATAGGACAAACTATAGGACTATATGGGAGAGCTTATTGAGCAATAGTGTATGAACTCTATTATATTACTTTGTTAGTACAAATATGCTTAAACTGTCTATCTGTATACTTTGTGATGCACTGAGCACCAGTAGATAAAGTAATCTGCCCAAGGTCCACAATGAGCTGACACTGGAATACACCACTTCAAAGTTAGTGAAAGTAAAACTAAATGCACCGTTCTATTGAATAGATTTGCCCTAAAAAACTAGAACAGTTTGGGAGATTTGATACCTAACCACATGACACAGAAACATTTTCAGTGTTCATAAAAAAAAATATATGTATAGTCCATATTAAATATGGATTATTCTGATTAATAGTGACATGCTTAGTTGATAGAGTCACAGACACTGACATTTTAATTGTTTGAAATATTAATCCAATGTCATTCTTTTGGTCTTCTATAGTCACCTCACTCACATTTCTCTTCATCGTCCTTATATAGTACAGTCGGCCCAATTTCTGTAAGCTTTCTGGAGTGTCATTTGCATATATATTTAATTCACAGCACAAGATATAAGTACATTCATTCAATTTTGGTTCACTACCTTATGAAATAATTAGTCGTGTAGAATGTAACGTTTTCTTTTCCCGATAACCTCTGTGGTCAAAATGACACATTACTTTTTACTTATTTAGCACTTCAGCATCAATATTTTTTTCTTTCCCATGTATATAAAACATGAACCAAAAGTAGCAAATATGTTTCCAAATCATAACGGCTTTGTTGAACACAGTAATTGAACGTTTGTTCAATGAATGTTCATGAAATAGTGGGTGGCAAAGACTAAGGGGCTTATTCTGTCAGGTCTGATAGCACAGATGAGGTGCTATTCATAAAACTTTTCATGCAATAGTACGTTATCTGCGCTATCACACCTTACAGATAAGGACCTATAATGGGTATTTTTTTTACAGAATTATATTACAAGAAATAATGACTTTAGGAATGGTTAACTGTTAGAGGACTCACAATAATAGCCGTTTAATTGGTTATGTGTAGGACAGGAGTGGCAAACTTAAGTCCTCAAGTGCCACCAACAGGCCAGGTGTTAAGGATATTCCTTCTTCAGCACAGGTGGCTCAATCAGCCATTGACTGAGCCACATGTGCTGAAGCAGGGATATCCTTAACACCAGATCTGTTGGTAGCCCTTGAGGACTGGAGTTTGCCACTCCTGGTGTAGGAGATATATTTATGATCTTGAGTGGTCATATGTGTAGCCCTGGTTCCTAGCGAACACAGACCACTACCATATGCTGTATAACCTGTAGGCTCACAGGGCCTGAGCCTCTGCCACGGAGAGCCTGGGGTACGCACAATACTTATAACTTGGTGCAGCGCCTCCACCTGCGACAGCTTCCGCCCAAGGGGAAGTGGGTCTACGCAGGAATTTATGTACATTAACACACACACACAGCAATATACCTTAACCAATATACTTTACTTGTAGCAACCATAAGCTTTATCAATAGGTGTCCCTCCCTAGAGGAGACACTACTCTCAGCGTCCCGCCGAACGCTCACTCTCCCCTTCCCTTCACCGGGTGATCCCACCCCGTGTCCAGTTCCCTTTTGGAATAAGTCCCCCACCCTCAAGTGAGACAGTGAATGTATATGTATGTGACTGCGCAGCCACCGTGTCCTGAGTGAATGATGGTACCGTTGGTGCACTTGAAGTTTACCTGCCGGGCACTCCAGTACCCGGTTCTGCAACTATCTTCGCAAAGGATCAGTGTGGGCGTAGATGACGTCACCCGTAGGTGTCCGGGGCGATCCCACCCAGACACGCTGCGACTTGGTAGCGGGGCCTGATCCCAGACCTCCCGCTGACTTAGAACTGTCCCGGTAGCAATCGTGTAATAGTAAGGGAATCCGGAACCTGTCTATGGCCAGTCCCTAGCTCAGCTTCACACTACTGGGACTCAGGGCCTAACTGGGCCTGGGGCATGCGGCCTAGGTAGGGGCGGACTGCCTCCCTACACCGGAGCTCCTTCTCCTTCTTCCTACAGCTAGCTCTCACCCAACGTGCGCCCCATCACTTCCCTTTTCTCCCTTCCTCGTACAGTACCTGATGGCCCTCGCGCGTCACAGGGTGCCGCGGGGCTGCTGGGACCCGTAGTTCCCTAACTCCCCTCCTATCCGAGCTCTCCTCCTTCACGGGCTTTTGCTCCCCTTGTCTGCGCATGCGCAACCTTCTGCCAGGCCAGTTCTGCGCCGGCGCCAACCTAACATGGCGGCTCCCTCGAGCGGGGAACCTCCGTTATCGGAGCGTTCCCTAGGTGCAGCATCTCCCACCCCACAACAACAAATGGTGGAAAAAGGGGTCCCGGCTACATATGCATGATATCATTGGTGGCAAAGTGAAACAGAGACACAAATGACTAAATTGAAGGTGTAAGCCTTAGGAAAAATGAGAATATGTCATTTATTCACTCACCATTCATTATGTGTATTCCATTAACTGTATATTTTAATATTCCTATGATACATTGTACATGTGTTGTTCTGCTGCTGCACCTTCCTGCTTTTCTTTTGCAGTACAGTATGTATTTGCTTAATTATAGCCTAATTGTCGATTGACTGCAGTTGCTGTAGAGAACTGCTTGTGATTTATTGTCTGACTTTGAATAAGATTTTCATCTACGTTTTCTGCATTGGCGTTTGGCCTGTGTTAGGAAAGCTTCTACTCTTTTAGGGGTCTATGTAAAAAAGGCAAAAAAGGACAAAATGCAAGAAAATCAATGAAGAATCCTAGATTGCCCTACGGATCAGCATTTGTCAAGCTTATTTTGATGTGTTTGGCACCACATTTGCATGCTGTGTGTCACGTAACACTCCCAGCAACATCAAGTTATTTAGTAAAAGATAAAAGTGTGTGTCTACAATTTTGTTCATCTGCAGCAATACAAAAAACACAAAGTAAATCATTACCGGTATTTTATTAATGTTCACTGCTTTCTGCATGTCCTTTTGCCCTCCACCTCTGAGATGGACACACACACACACACACACACACACACACACACACACACACACACACACACACACACACACACACACACACACACACACACACACACACACACACATGTTTTCTATGAACGCTGCTTTCACTGTGGAAATATTTCCCTCTGGACTGTTGGTAGAAAGGGTAGAGAAGAACCCAGTGTAGCACTCAGGTTCACCCTCTGGTGATTAGTGTATGATTTAAAATATAAACTTTATTAATACAACACATATATAAAATTATTGGTGTTAAAATGACGTACTAGAGGTCGTAGGATCGTAATACTGACAGCCATAGGGCTCGCAATCAATATAATAGACGTCTCCTGTTGTGTATCAATATCACACAGGAAACTAAATCCTGATAAAAAACCTCAGTGAGGGTGAAAGGTAGGGTTAACTCGACGATGTACTATATCACCAGGTCACACTAGGCAGTATATGCATAAACCATAAGTGGTAATGTTGTGACTGGTGGTGACTGGTGTACTGAAACAAATATATTGTGCACCAGTAGGTCTCAATGTGCAGTCTGAAAAACCTTCCTCACTGGTTATGAATGTGCGCACAGTGTTGTGTGGAGCTGATCACAGGTAAACCCCAGGGGTTCACAGTATAGGCATATAGTACCCTATAGTGACCTCTGCAACACTGTCACAAATGGTGATAGTTGATAATGTGCTTAGAGTGACATGGTGGGCACCCTAATGTGACCAGCTGTGCACATGGATAAACACTGCATGTGAGGAGGCGGAGGCTGTATATAATAGTGATATTAGCTCAGTAGCAGTATATTACAGCACATATCTAACAGGACTGCAGTAAGTACTAAGTGGGGAGCAATAACCCTAACAGTATAACATGACAAGAGTAACTCTTACTGTTTCGCCTTGAGAAAGCCCCTCACGAAACGCGCGCGTCGGCTCTGTTTCCACACGTGCACGCGCAGGGCTGTAATCACTTCCGCATTCATGTCTCTGACCGCGAGTTAATGCGGTGTCCTGCCCGCGCTGTTACATAGGCTACCAGTGCCCCGATGGACACTTAGAGCCTCTTGTCATGTTATACTGTTAGGGTTATTGCTTCCCACTTAGTACTTACTGCAGTCCTGTTAGATATGTGCTGTAATATACTGCTACTGAGCTAATATCACTATTATATACAGCCTCCGCCTCCTCACATGCAGTGTTTATCCATGTGCACAGCTGGTCACATTAGGGTGCCCACCATGTCACTCTAAGCACATTATCAACTATCACCATTTGTGACAGTGTTGCAGAGGTCACTATAGGGTACTATATGCCTATACTGTGAACCCCTGGGGTTTACCTGTGATCAGCTCCACACAACACTGTGCGCACATTCATAACCAGTGAGGAAGGTTTTTCAGACTGCACATTGAGACCTACTGGTGCACAATATATTTGTTTCAGTACACCAGTCACCACCAGTCACAACATTACCACTTATGGTTTATGCATATACTGCCTAGTGTGACCTGGTGATATAGTACATCGTCGAGTTAACCCTACCTTTCACCCTCACTGAGGTTTTTTATCAGGATTTAGTTTCCTGTGTGATATTGATACACAACAGGAGACGTCTATTATATTGATTGCGAGCCCTATGGCTGTCAGTATTACGATCCTACGACCTCTAGTACGTCATTTTAACACCCATAATTTTATATATGTGTTGTATTAATAAAGTTTATATTTTAAATCATACACTAATCACCAGAGGGTGAACCTGAGTGCTACACTGGGTTCTTCTCTACCCTTTCTACCTATTCAGTGTATACCCAGAGCACCGTTCACCGTTCACGTTCATATTCTATGAGGCAGCAGCAGGGGCTCCCCTATTACCCTATCCTCTGGACTGTTGCCCAGGTTCAGGGTACATTGTAGTCCTTTTTTGGGCTGTATCGTAACCTAGGACTCATATTGGAGTGGTCCTGGCTGCTTGATCTGTATATTATGATGACTACTCTTAATGCCAATATGTCTTTTGTATTGACGCTGGTCCATACTCCTCTATAGGTCTGTGTATAACATTATGTTCTGTGATGGTGCATATCGTTTTCTTGATATTTGATTGTGTTTAACCCTTAGCAGTCAGTCCTGACCCTGCCATTACAAAGTGTGGGTTGTGAATATTACATATAAAAATGTACTTCTTGGTGATTGGTGGCAATCCCAGCTTGATCGCCACTATCTATTATTAGGCATTTTCAGGGCACACACATATTGTTTCACTGCTATCTATATATTTACCGAAAAGGATGGACTGGGCGCTTTTATACCTAATAGATTAATAAAATGCAAATGCAATCAATACAAATTAAGATATCAAAGCCCAAATGTGTATCCGTGTAAAATACTAATTTAAATATAAGTGCCTCAAAATATATTAAGTGTATAACCTTCACCAATAGTGTGAAAACGATCTAAAAATAACTATATAATACAGTATGTGAGGTAAAGAAATATAAAGCAGCTTTACACCCTTGAGTAGGACCGTCCTCTGGTCCCCAAAATGCAGTAGACTTCCAAGTAAGGGGAGCGCTTGTAGTTCACATGAAGAATATGTGAATAAAGAAATACTAATGGTGTAGTAAATAGTGACAGAAAATTGAAACTAAAAAAATATGTGCCCCACTCACAGATTTGTATGATAAAGATAGCATACCAGAGATCCACCTCTCTCTAATGGAAGCACTACAATGGTCCCTCTTCTGAAATAAGGGTCTTTGAATCCAGTGTGGCTCGAGAAACAAAGAGAACTCACAATAGTGTAATATATCCAAAAGAATATATATTGCACAGAAACAGATTGTGTATATAACACTCACATTTTACAAAGATACATTTGTATAACATGTTTTTTTTTTTATGGATTGGGCTCTTTTTAGATGTATTGGGGTCTTTTGTAGATGTATTGGGGAATTGGGGTCTTTTTTATATGTATTTGGGTGGGTTTTATATGTATTAGTTTTTTTTATGTATTGTTAAGACCACCACTGATGACGGACACAGTATTAGGTGAGTCCATTGGTGCATATGAGTATCAGTGCTTTGTATTGGTCTTTGACTTCTATGGGCTGTACCTGGGATTGTGAGTTGTGTGTTTTTATCTGATTCAGGTGTTTTTGCACGTGGGGGTGTGGGTATATTTGGGTGTTCAGACCAGTCACTTGTGCATTGCCCTGAGGATGGTCCCTCTACTAGGACCGAAATGTTGGCAGCCTGGTGTAAGTACACCCTCTTTGAATTCCATGTTTTACATATCAGGACATAATAACAATCATCTGTTCCTTAGCAGGTCTCAAAAATTAGGTTAATACAATCTCAGATGAACAACAATACATGACATATTACACCGTGTCATGATTTATTTAACAAAAATAAAGCCAAAATGGAGAAGCCATGTGTGAAAAACTAAGTACACCCTTACTGCTTCCATAGGAATTAGGATGCTAAGTAGCAGACAGGTGCTGCTAATCAAATGCCCTTGTTTAATTGATCATCAGCAAGTGTAACCACCTCTATAAAAGCTGTAGTTTTAGCAGTTTGCTGGTCTGGAGCATTCAGGTGTGTGTTAACACAATGCCAAGGAGGAAAGACATCAGCAATGATCTTAGAGAAGCTATTGTTGCTGCCCATCAATCTGGGAAGGGTTATAAGGCCATTTACATACATGCTCTGGTCCCATTGCGTACATTAATGCGGGGTATGCCTGTATATGGTTATATGTATTGTTTTTTTTATATGTATTGGGTAGGTGTTTTTTTTTTAATGTGTTTTGGGGGGTGGGAAGTTTTTTGCATTGGGGGTGGGAAGTTTTTTTGGTATATATTTTGTGGGGGGAATTGTGTGAGGGGGGAGGGAATGAGTGAGTGTGGGGTAATTGACAGAGAGGGGGGGTGAGTGAGAAAAAGAGGGAGTAAGAGTGAGACACAGGGGAGAGAAGTACATGTAAGGCGGGGGGCAGGGTTTAAGTGAGCGTGGGGTAATTGATGGAGGGGGGACAGTGAGAGGTGAGAGAGAGAAATATATGGGAAGAGGGACAGAAATAGAGGGGGCTCACGAGGTGTGAAATGGGGCTCGCAACACTGCCGAAAGTGGGGGGTGGGGAGCCCTGGGAAATCTGTCTGTGGCCCTACATATATCTATGAGCAGTGTTCGACAAACCTATACATTTGCTCGCCCCGGGCGAGTGGATTTAACATCGTGGCGAGCTCCTATTGGCCCAAGCAGCACACGTTTGGTACTAGGTGGCGAGTAGATTTTTCTGTGTGACGAGTAGATTTTTTGGTGATTTGTTGACCACTGTCTATGAGTACTAGGAATACTACTACACCCTGGCACACAATAACTGGATATTTATGGCCAGTAGCACTTTAGTGTTTCCTATACGTCTCTATTAGCCTGGGAACTGCATTTATTATTGTGAGAGTTTCTTTGATGGATTCCTTTAGGATATGTTCCATCCCGTATGATATGTTTCATTGATTAATGTGGGAGCATGTCCAATTGTGCTGCCTTGGTGTTTCCTACATAGCTCTGTTGTTTCTGTTTTGATGTTGTGAGTGGCCATTTTGTATGTCCACGCATATATTAACAGACTAACTATTTAGTTTATCTATCTTTATTTTGAGAAGTCATTGGTCCTATTGTACACATCTCCCACCTTTAACATTGTATGCTTAGGATGTTATTTATTTGTCCATTTCTATATGCTACATCTGCCTATGCTCAGTCCGCTGCCTATACCTGTTTTACCTTTACCTTGTGTATGTACATAGTCACTCCCTTGTTGTTCCTTAGAAACACTTTCCCCACCCCTTTCCCAGTGAATTCTTACTTCCTTTTGGGTATTTAAATGTGTGGCTCCAAGCAGGCATGTTACCCACGAAGAAGGACCCCTGTATTTTGGACCCAATAAACCACTATTATGTGATTATCTTGTGCTGTGCCAGTATATTGGATCACCACAAACACACACATATCTACACACACACACATATATATATACATACACACACACACACACACACACACACACACACACACACACACACACACACACACACACAGTGCTTGACAAATTACCCAAAAATCTACTCGCCGAAACAAAAAATCTACTCGCCCCCGTTCCGCCTTTTAAAAAGAGAAATTGAATACATTCCTAGTAAGATCTAATAACATTTGTTTTTGAGGTGACAGTTTATTGTATTACATTTATACTTTACTACTATTAGTCCTTGTTACATGTGTGTGTGTGTTTGTGGTGTGTGTGTGTGTGTGTGTGTGTGTGTGTGTGTGTGTGTGTGTGTGTGTGTGTGTGTAAGTGAAAATATCAGATGACCTCACCTATCTAGAAGAAAAAGCCAGATATGAATGACTAGTTTCCTGAACTCCTTAACCAGTGTCAGGATGCCCCCCGCTTCACAATTTTCTAAAGCAGCAATCCCACCTGGGATCTTACCTGATCCACAGTCCCTCAATGTCCAGATACCCTCATTCCCGCAATGTTATACAGTATATTGGAGGGGAGGTGTGAAGCTTGAGTCAGATCTGGAAGAAAGCAGTATAGGTTATTTCGGTGTAGGTATAGGGCAGTTAAGATATATAGGGTAAATAAGATATCCAGATCGAGAGAGACAGACAGAGAGAGAGAGGGTGACAGAGAGAGGGATAGGGTGAGAGGGTGACAGAGAGAGGGAGACAGAGAGAGGGAGAGAGTGACGGAGAGAGTGACAGAGAGAGGGAGAGGGTGGCAGAGAGGGAGAGGGTGACAATGTCCAGGTTCCCTCATTCCCGCAATGTTATTGTAACGCATAGCTCACCACAAACGAAGCGCAACCGCGGTGCTGAGGTAGGGGATTGGATAAAGCCGACACACAGCCACGCGGGCGCGCCTAGGATGTAGAGTAGTCGTTCAAGCCAGGTCAGGGTTATAGATTAGAGAATGGTTAAGGTACTTGCCAATTTCAGGAGCGGAGAGTTTCGGATCGTCGTAGTTCATAGCCAGGTTCAGGATTGGAGAGTATCGGATAGTCGGGGTACGTTGCCAGGTTCAGGATAGGAGAATGTCAGATCGTTGGAGTACTTAGCCAAGGTCAGGACTGGAGACAGGAGAATAGTCATACAAGCCGGATCGGGAGTGGAGAGAAGCGGAGTCCAAGGAGCTAGCAGGGTTCAGGCAACAAGAGATTAATCAGCATTCAAGGCAAGGCAAGGGTTCAGGAACCAGGATGTGGCAAGATGTGTACTCAAAATACAAAAAATATATAAATTTATTAAACATCACTAAAAGACATAATAAAACAGTCTCTCAAAACCAATATCCAACACACACCACAATGCAGCACAAAACTGTACGAACAGTAAATCCTAAATGCCAAATGAACAACCATATTAAATTGATAAAAGCTGTGTGTAAAGAACAGGGAGGGGTGAGGCAACAATTAGCCTCCCACTATATGGACCGGCCGGTCAGAATACTAGGTTGTGGAACAAGAAATCCTCTAACCTGAACAGCAACAATATATAGGATATAATTCCTGAGCACACAAAGTATATGTGCATGAGTACATGGATAACAACTGTACCAGCTTAAGAGGGACAGTATGGATAATGTCACTTCAAATACATGGTAAACTATATAGTTCCCTTAGCATCACTGATCTTGAGTAAAGAAAAAATAGTCCAATGTGATACCAACTAACAAGGTAACGGCTGTAATATACTTAGCCGAAGTCAGAGTCAGAGGGATCAAAGTTCAGCTGGTTTAGACAAACGTGAGTCCACGGAGATCCAGTAGATGTGCCAGGTGTGGAGAGGTTCAGAGAGAGGACACAAAAAAGGAGGCCACCAAGACGTACGTTTCGCTGTGGAATGCTTAAAGCTGCAGTTCAGTCAATATCCTGCATGTGTGGTTTTTTTAATAAACAACAACTTTTAAAGACCAATTTTCTTGTATTCTATTTTAACAGCCATTTGCTAAGGCACTGCCCCTTCATGTCCTGTCACAAGCCCTGGCACACCCCTTTGTCAGCCCTGCCCTCCCTCTAGCACTTGTCAGTGCAGGAGTGCTCATGGATATTCATGAGCTTCCACTGACAGACAAGCAGAATATAAACAGATCCCTTCACTAATTATGTCACCAAATTTCAACCTATCAATACATGGAGAATGAATTGACCTGCAGCTATACAGTTCTTTAGGTATTTAGAGATTGCCCACATGAAACTATTGAAGTAAAAAAAAAAAAAAAAAAAAGACTGAACTGCAGCTTTAAAGGGAGGACACCATCTATATATATCCGTGACGTGACGTCAAACCAATAGGAAACTAGCAGAGGAGAATTAACACAGCCGACAGGGTTATCAATCTGAGTGGCGATCCACAGCTGATAGCACGACAGACAAGTCATGGGGAGCAGACGAAAATACTCCCGTGCCGTCTGCAGTCAGAAACAACACAGATATGGTTACAAAACTGATCAGTGGTATGCAACATTCAGATCAAAGCCCATTATAATTTGTACACAATAGTATCCAGAGTGATACCAATTGCTACTGTAACTGACAAAAGGAATAGCAACAATTATATAATCTCATAGCATTTCTGGGCTGGAATAATCTATTTTACCAATACAATGAGAGGACTGACTTCTGCAGATATTAATAAAGTGGGATAATCGATGGCACATGCCACAGACAGGGCCGCCAACAGTGGGGGGTGGGGGGAGGGCAGTGGGGACAGGTGTCCTGGGTCCGGTTTCTGCTGGGGGCCCGGCTGGCCAGCGCTGCAAGTTTGGCCCGACCTCTGGCCAGGCCCGGCTGCCGATCCTCTCGCAGCCGGGCCCCAGCTCTCCCTCAGCTGCCGGCCTCTTCCTTACTGTCCCATGCCGAGCTTCCAACTCCGGTGCGCGACAGGCCTCTCTGACAGTGTGCAGGAAGTAAGCTTGGCCCAGCTTCTGGCGACTGCACCAGTGTTGAAAGCACGTGGGGCAGAGAGGCCTGCAGCTGAGGGTTTTTGAAGTGAAACTTCTATGCTGGCACCTACCATATGAAAATTTCCCTACGAGTAAATTGCCTTGGTGACGAAAGTGCACTCCTGGAACTGAAATCACTGCTGGCAGAAGAGGCCTCCCGCACGCGGTGGTAGGCGCTGCCGATGGCTTGTCGCACCTGTGCAGTAGGCACCTATTTGGGGAGGTGGGGCGTTGTATATATTTGGGACTGTGGGGATTGTTTTGTATGTATTTTGGGGTGGGAAGTTTTTTGCATTGGGGGGGGTGTTTTTTTTTGGCATAGACAAGAGAGAATGGAGTCCCAGATGTGGAGTATGAAGATTAGAAGATTCCATCACTATATCTTTAGGGTATCCACACATCAGGAGCAGAGAGTTACCCATGTATTCATTGAGTCCTTGTGGGAATAGAGTACCCATTTTTGCAATCTAACGACACTCACATTGGAGAAATGCCCTCTCTAAATCCCCACCTCTGATCCCCAGATGGACTTTGTCAAAAGGCAAAAGCCCGGAGGCCAGTGGGGTCAGAGTTGTGGCCAATCTTAAAATGTCTAGCCACTGATGAAATTTTTCATCCTTCGGCCAGATCTCGCTCAGTGGTCTTAATATTCCTGACGTGTTCAAGAACATAGAAGCAGAATTCTTGAGTGGTCATGCCAATATAAATCTGCCCACAAGGACAGGTCAGATAACACACAATTACCTTAGATCTGCAATTTAGAAATACTCAAATATTTTACTTCTTTGTATGTTTCTAATCATAGAATTCTGTGGTGGAAGGCATGAATTGACATGCTGAGCATAAGCGACACGTGAAAAAACCTTGTTGATCACCTCTTGATAAAAAACTGTCAGATCTACTGGTACTGTAGTGACTGTGGAATAGTTTATCGGCCAGATTAGGGGCCCATCTACTAACCAAAGTAACTGAGTTCCCCAGTATATTTTTAAGATCGGGGTCAGTCGTTAGTACGTACCAGTGTTTTTGTAGTAAATATCTGTATTTAGACCAATTTCGGTCATATATTCCAATAAAATGTATGACTTAGTCTGCTTTTATTCTTATCCTCCAATTTAGGTTTAAGGAGCATGTTCTACGTTTACTGATGTGACGCCACGGTTGATCATGGTGTTGCTATATCCTCTGGCCTGAAAATGAAAACTTGTTGTAAAGATAGATGATGTGGAATAATTTCTCTTAAGTCTTAAGAATTCTCCCCCTGGCACTCCCCTTATTTGATGGAGGGGATGTGCACTGGAGGCATGTGGTACTGCATTTGTTGCTGTGTCCTTTCGATGTATGTCCGTGGGAAAAAAGCCAATTTTTGTTTTGTCTAATTGTAACCACCCTCCCTCTCTCACCCCCCTCACTTTACCCGCTGTCGAGTGTTACCAGCGGTGGGGTGTTGCGGCATCTACAGGCATTTTCCTGCATCTCTGTCCAACTTAAGTTTCTCCCCCCGCATTTCCTGTGAAAATGGCTACGCAATGTCATTTGGGCAAATGCACTCGCCCCAGGCGAGATGGCGAGTGCATTTGTCGAGAGAGATTGATAGATACATAGCCATGTATAGAGACATATCTGAACACCCATACACACCCATATATATTTTATGTATATACACACTAATCTCCGTTTAATCAGGGCAAATAACGTTGGGATACCTAAATTAGCAACGGATGTTATTTTCCCTGAGTTTAACGCATATCCATAAAGGTAATTATATGCAACAACGGTTGTTGTTTAATTCATTAGAATAGGCTTAACATCTGGTTAAATTAGCTTCAATAACATTAGCTTCAATAACGTGAATCGTGGTAAGTCTGTCTTACCTAAAGGGGGCGTTACTCCCATCCAGGTCCTGAAATATTGACTTTGAGAGAGTGAGAGGGGATTTTCTAATTTGCATATGCAAAGTATATTCCAAAATTGAAAACGTGCATGTTTCCCCAGGTATCTCGGATGTTTTCCTTATTGTGCAGCGGGTATCTCTCCACGTATTGTATAAAGGTGTGTTTGGAGAGGTATATCAGTAACTTTATGCGACCCCCAGCATCCAGGGTTTCGAGTGAAGTCTTCACTACCAGGCAGAGCTATGGTTTCATATAACTGTATTGTTATTACTATGATGTACTTTAATTATAATGTTCAAAACATTTTGATATATTTTGTATATCGGAGTGCTGAGACTTCTTGATATCTTTTTACATGTTTTGGCTATTCTTCTTTTTATTTTTTTATTTTTTATTGCTGTAGTGTGAACTAATTTGTAATATAGTGATGTAGGTTTACAGAATATTCAGAGCCCTATTTAATTATACATTATTATTGCTGTATAAATATAATCTCATTAGAATTAAAATTAGACATCACAAAATTGAAGTACACCAGGAAACACAATTTGCCTGTTTGCTACCTACAGCCCTTTGACAGCATATTAGTTAAAGGTTGGTGACTAAAGAGTCGTGGATTAAACCCTTGAGCGTTAGAGTGGCCTTTTAATGCAACATTCTGCATCTTGCTTCAGGCTTTTCCAGGACTGTAGTGGTTGACATTTGCATTAAAAGGCAATGGTTGATTTCTAAATAGTGGTTGTAGTACTGGTCATATAATTAGGCAAATGTCAACAGAAGTTAAATCAATTCTCACTATGCTAATAATAAATCACTGTCACTATCAAGGGGAACTGCAGCATATATTGACATATTCCAATCAGTAAAATAATAATGAAAGCAAATATTAGCTAGATTTAAAGCAAGGCCTGGTGATGATTAAATCTGTGCACCGTAGTGAGCCTGCCGGGCTAATGAAGATTATTTCCTGTCCCATGTTGCCAAATGAAACATGCGACGTTGTATGCAATCTGTTTACTTTTTATATATAAAATGTGTATTCAAGACATTTTAGTCTGGATCATGGAATTGAAGGCAGTGTTGTAATACAGTAGCTCTCCCCAATTTTCATCTAAAACAACTTTTGTTTGTGGGATCATGCAGAGACTTTTAAAGATAAGAGTTACACATCTAATTTGTGTAATAAATGAAAAGAAAATCAAAAGGTATTTCCTTTTTAACCAAATGCACATTGTTAATTCTATCTGTGGTAACCATGAACCGTTTTTGTAATTGGTAACATATTTTAGAATTTTTGATGTTCCTTTGGTTATTCCCGATCCCAGAGTAGCACAAATTTATAGCGCTTACAGTATGTTCGCCTACATTGTATAAATGTTCCAATTATTAGTACAGTATCTCTTGTTTTTTTTTGATGTTCAACAATGTACTTGCCATCGATGCAGAACAAAACAGTATTGAAATAATAGCAGTCACTCAACCAGAGGTTTACAGATGAAAATAATACACCAGAATAGTTGTTATGACCCTGTACATTGGGTACTTAATTAGTGGTGCACCAACAATCAGGATCAGTGCCAACAGAGGAAAGCAGCAATCGATCATTAGTGCTTTTAATAAGAATTCTGTAGGTATCTGAGGCTTTACTGCAGATCTTATGCATAGTGCTAGCAAGTCTATATTTGAGTGGGCAGACAAAAAAACAGATTTTAAGTGCGCAAAGAAACCCTCTATTGCAATAAGGGAATATAACCCATATACACCAAAGTGATATAAATATAACACAACTTTGGAAGGTATAGGGTCTTCAGCTGTGGATATAGGAGTGAGAAATCACTCCTAGAACTGAAACAAAAGAAAACAAGCGCAGACGCAAATGGTGAAGTAAGTTCAAATCAATGAATATATATTAAAAGGTATGATATCTGCGTACATCAGTGAAGACAAAAGTAGGCATATCGTGCACTTAGGTTAACATGTTACCCGGCACCACCAGACGCACAGGAACCGTAGAACCGCAGCAACCGCCGTGTCACCAAAATGGGTGAGGTAATGCTGATCGTCCGTCGTTTTAGGCCGTAACTGGCTGTCTTAGTCTGGCTCTACGAAGTCTGCAAGAACGTCTTTGCACCGTGCCCGCTGGAACCGCCGTCAGGCTCGTCTCTCTGGAAAGTCCACGTAGTTTTGCGGCCGATTCGCGACTTGCCGTAAGGCAATCCTTGCCGCAAAGTGGATTGATGACGTCACAAGAAAGTTCGGAGCAAGTCTCTCTACACCTCAGCAAGGGTATATGGCAGAGATATAACCGTAGGGCTAGATACTAAATACATCCAACGCACGTTTCATAGCATAAGCTACTTCATCAGGGATAGAATACAAATATAAAATCACAGGATATAAACCATATCGCTGCACAGGATAGGTCAATTGAGCCTCAGTATAAACCAATAGGATCTAAGTATGTTAGAACTCACATATGTTTGAATAATGAAGGTCCTAATTAGGACCCAGGCCTTGAAAAGATTAACCCATCGTGGGCAGCAATAGCTTGGAAAAACAATCTACATATTAAACCTTTAATTATAAAATTATCAGCACATGTTAATAAGATTTGTGTGTTCACACGAGTCTCTGCAATAGAACAAACAAAAAATTAGTAAATAGTAATTAAAAATAGTAATCAAAATACTTTGAGACAACATATTCACCGCTTATGAGTCATATATTAATGAAGACAAAGCCCAGGGAATTTAAACACATAGAAACACATAGAAAGAGCCTAAGGAATTTAATAGAGACACCATATATCAATGTTTTCGTTCAGGCCATTTATACCAAGGGTGTCTAATTTCTGTATCCAGAATGTCTCCTGAATGGAGACATCCTTAAGTCTGTCCCCTCCCCGTCTATTATATGGAATATATTTAATTCCTTTGAAAGTTAGCGATGAGGGGTCCTTATTGTGGTGAACAGAGAAATGGCGACTAACACTATGGGTTTGTAGAGCATTTTTTATATTCCTCACATGTTCTTGAATGCGGAGTTTTAAGCTTCGTTTTGTGCAGCCAACATATTGTAGACCGCACGCACATTCCAATAAATACACCACGTGAGTCGTATTACAGTTAATAAAATCAGTAATCTCATAAATTTTTGTTTTGTTACGTGATTTGAATGTTTTTCTTTCAGGGTGTAGAAATCAATGTGGAAATTGTTCAATATGCAAATTTCTACACCCTGAAAGAAAAACATTCTGCGCTTGTTTTCTTTTGTTTATATTTGAGTGGGGCCTTGTTTATTGTATGTAATGTTTTTAATTGCTAAAACCACAGAACCTAAATTAGAAAACGTAACCCAGGCAACATGTATCTGTATACTGTATGTATGAGCTGAAATTATGTTAAATTGCTTAACCATGTAAAATCTGCCAGTCACTCATGCATCAATTATTTATTTATTTATAAAATATTTTACCAGGAAGTAATACATTGAGAGTTACCTCTCGTTTTCAAGTATGTCCTGGGCACAGAGTTAAGACAAATAATACATGTTTACAAATACAGTTACATAATGAGCAGGGTATACATTATATACAAGACATTGCATGCACAGTTAAAGATCATTTATATTATGGGCGTATGAAACAGTTAGAGACCAGATTAAAATGTGTGACAGCCTTAGATTTGAAAGAGTTTAGACTGGTGGTGGATGTAAGAGTCTCTGGTAGGTTGTTCCAGATTTGGGGTGCACGGTAAGTGAAGGAGGAGCGGCCGGATAATTTGTTGAGCCTTGGGACCATGAACAGTCTTTTGGAGTCTGATCTCAGGTGATAGGTGCTGCATGTGGTAGGGGTGAGGAGCTTGATCAGGTAGCTGGGTAGCTTGTCCAATGGGAAATGCATATAAACCAATCTGAATGGTTAAATTGTACGTGTTCCCTTTATGTTCCGGGACATAGCAATCACATGACTGTTCCTTAAAGCGATAACAGGATCTCGATGTTATTGATGACGTGAACGGAAGGGGAGTACTGTCTTCCATTGATCTTCCATATGAGCATGCATGCGATCTCCTCTAGAAAAGTAGCTGAAAGCCCATTACATACATGGAGCACCCAAACGGTTAAGGCCTGCTTATCGTGCATTCCCATAAGGTTTTGAGTCCTCCACGACACCTGTAATCCAATCTTGAGTCTTTTTGCTTAATTTTGTGTTTTTTTATTAATGTTTAATCTCTGGGGGGGAGGGGGGGAAATTTTCAATGCATATCTAAATGTTATTGAATTAAGCAACATTTTTATATTTGTATTAATAATGTATTATTATTATTATTATTATTATTATTATTAAATAGGGCCCTTAAACTTTACAGTCTAATTCTGCACAACAAATACCTAAAATATGGAAACTATATTCTTGTTTTGTCACTAAATAAGATAAGAATGCTTCTGAGATCCCAATGTTTCTGCAATTTAATAGTATTATTAAACATTATATAGCATCAACCATGTATGCAGAAGTTAGCATTTGCGGACTACATGTACGATCCCAGATTAGAGCACCAGTCATACTGTAGATACAGTAACATAGGAATGCATTGTTAATCCATTTCTTGCAAT